>NW_026605828.1:0-36293 GCF_945859685.1 Eupeodes corollae
TCGTTTGCTTTAGTAATTCGAATTTGTTCTTTGCGGCTTTCAATTTATCAGGCGGTAATCGACGTGCCCGACTTGAACATGGAGGGCCATTTGTTTCTATGAAACGCAATGCTTTAGAATTGGTCGAAGATCCTGGTGGTGCTAGCCGAGTAATATTTGGGAAATTCATAATAATTTTGGCAAAAGGAGTATTTCGATTTATGAGTTGCGAAGCTTGTTGGTTACTGGTAAAAGCGGAGAGCGATTTCGAAACTTTGTTGGAGCGCGAGACGATTAGGTGAGCTCTTTTAACGTCAACCATTAGGTCGTGGTGCTGGAGGAAGTCAGCTCCAATGATCGGAGAAGTGAATTTGGCGAAGACCCAGGTCGAGCCTATGAGTGACTTCACCGTATACTTTTATGGGTGAATTAATGACAGAGAAGAGTTGCATCTTGGTTGGTCGTGACTTTTTATTTGATGAAGATAGGGGGATGCATGAATGCATGACACTTCTGCACATGTATCTATGAGAAAAGAGAGATTGGTGTTATGGTCACGTAAGCAGAGTTTGTTGATAGACTTTGATATACAAATCGATTTTGCTTGATTATTCGAGTTTGTCTTGCAGAGTCATGATTGATTCGTTGTCGACGTTGACGAAGTAGGTTTCCGACCAAGGCAGTCGACAATTGGTCGCTTTTTACTGAAATTGCGATGGAAGCAACAATCGTCGAACTCTTCAATTGATTTATCTCGCCTGCGTTGGCTGTAAATTTTAAGTTCACTCTGTTTTGATGGCGCGCAGCTGCCCTGTCGTAAAAGTCGTTGTTGGCGATGCTGCGTTACTAGTTTCGAAACTCCTTGGTTTAATTGGGCGATTTCAGATGAAGCCCGAAAGATTTGCTTCTGATGCAACAGCGTTTAAATGTCGTAATTTCACGTTTTCCATCACAGTGTCTACAATCTGACACTTATCAGCCGCAGAACTAGGACAGTTACAGTAGACCAATACGGGTCTACTCAAAGAGCCTCTGGACGCTTCGGCCATGTCACAGTAAAGCTGGATCCAAGTGACATATCATAAAGAACACGACGAATTTTTACTTGTTGAGAAATTGTTGATGAGTTCAGAGCGGATGTATTCGTACTTCCATCGTTCGGGAGCGGCGTCGATTAAAAGTCGGAGTTGGATTATTCTTGAGAGCGGCAGCTGTGCGCAAACTGTGTTGAATTTTTGGCTGTCCTGGGCAACCCCTTATGCCCAAAAATAAAAATTCAGCAGAAAGAACCAACTGTCAACGTCTGATTCAACGAATGGGGGCATCTGGAAGCAAGCTAAGTAATTTGCCTCTACGTCTACTGGTCGGCCAATACTCGTTGAAGGTATTGGCGTTGTAAGCTCTTCGGGTGGTATGGGCTCTGCAGGACTTAAAGGCTCAATATGCGATGGGGGTTTGCCACTTGTATCTATCACGTTGGGGTAATCACATTGCTTACTGCGTAAAAAATGTGAAAAGGACTTAGAGTTAGCTTATTTTTACTTAATTATAGAAGTCGGTGTTGCTTCACTAGACACCGGTGGTAGAATGCTGTTCTTGAACTTTCTGTACAGTTTTTACAGTCAGCTTCTTTCAAGTCTCAAGACTTCATGTAATTGTGATTGAACATAGCGTTGTTATATCCACCACATATATTTCACAAACTTGATATCAAAACAAAAATGTTAAAAAAAAACAGATTAATTAAAAGAACAAAACAACCAACTCTACTGACGGCTCAAAGACGGAGTGCGGAGTTGGTTCTGGGATCTTTTCTGAGTCCCTAAATGTAGCTAAATCTTTTAGGCTTCCTGAGTTTGCTAGCGTTTTTCAGGCTGAACTGCTGGCAATAAGGGAGGCATGTAAGATACTTAAACAAAGCCCAAACCAAAACCGAAATGCGGCTATTTTAAAGACAGTCAGGCAGCTGTCAAAGACATTAACTCGGCCACATCATCATATAAATTGATCCAGCAATGTCGCGATGAGCTTGCGAGCCTGAATATTAACCTCGGTGTCACCCTGATCTCGGTTCCGGGCCATAGTGGTATCGTGGAAATGAACGGGCTGACGAGCTAGCCAGGCAAGGATCGGTCCTTCATAACTCATTTGCGGAAATGGTTAATATTCCTCTTGGTGCTATGACGGGTAAAATCTTTTCTATCTACCAAACTGAATCAAACCGAAGGTGGAGCAATTAACCCAACTGCATTATATCTAGGAAGATATGGACCACCTTTAATAAAACCCGTACAAACTATCTTCTATGCAGGCCAAGGCAAGACATAGCCAGGATTGTTGCGGTTTGTACCGGACATTATCCTATAGGAGTTCATGCAGAGAAGTTGGGTATCTCTTACAACACCTTTTGCCGTAGTTGTAGTGACCAAAGAGAAAGTGAAACGATAATCTATATCCACTGCCAATCTCCTGCTTTGGCAAAACACTAGAATGAACTTTCACGAACTTGATGAGCTATCTCAGACAAAGATTAGAGACCTAATATTTTTTCTCAATGCGACAAAATGGCTCTAACATAATCGCTATGAAGCTTCTTCTATCCCTTTCAATCAAAGGTCAAACGAGTTTTTGGTATCAAAACGGCGCACTACAGCGCTAATTGGATCTCAGGCTAGGTTGCCTTGAGATCGCCATTTCTACCTACCTATCTCAAACTTTTTTATCTTTTAAGTTGAGAACCATGTAATAATTAATGTTGTAGGGTTTCTTTCAGATACTCACACTTCCATGCGAATGCTCATCAGTTTACCCTTGATCTTAATTTCGGGCATACTGTCAAGTATAGAGATTCGTTTTTAAACCGCACATCGAGAATGTAGAATGTTTTGGTTCTGATTTTTCTTCCCATTTTAAAATATTCAGAACTTAAAGGCCAATGTGCACCAGTTTCTCCTCTTAAAACTTTTAATAACCCTAACACTATGTTTAAAAATATAAAGGGTACTAATAACCCATTGAGTTCCGTAAATTATATGGAAGTTAAATTAAAATTTGGCAATGATCATTGATAATGGTAGGGTCTAAGTTTAATTCTATTTTATTTGGTAGTTGAATAAGAACCATGAATTTTTAAAAATCATTTTCTATCCTAATTCCTCAAAATTAGAAATTAATTATGAGTTTTAGAAATAGCTACAAGCATATACATAAATTCAAAAAACGTTGATTTAACAATTGCACACTGGGCGTATACGTACTTTTATTTTCTAATTAAATTTAATTCGATGATTTTTCCCTCTTTGTTTGTAAACTTCTTGCTAAGCAATTTTTAAGATATAAAAAATGCCTAGAACGCTAGACATTATTTAATAAAGTCCAATGTAAAGAAAAAAGAAAAGAAAAATTGCAGTTCAATTTAGGGCTTTCGTATTTTAGGCTAAGAATTTTTAAAGATTTAATATAATTTAAGGGCAGTTGTGTTTTAAGGTATGTACATTGATATGAATCACTTTTTATCCAGGCTGATTATGGCAGAGCTGCTTTACTGAAGGTACTCAAAAATGTCTTTAATATTTCTGAATATCTCCATTAAATAAACAAATCTTAAAGAATGTGGACTTATGGCTTCCAAAAACTATACACCAATACATTGTAAACATTGTGTTGATTTATTCCTAAAATGTTTCAATTATAAAATTACATGACTCTTAAAGAGAATTTGACCGACTCAACCTTCTATCAGACTTATTCTGCTTTCAATTTAAATTAACTGGAGGATGTTTTATGTGGGTTAGTAAAATCATTTAAAATGTATTATTTCAAAATGAATTCCCTGAAATAAAAATAATTTAGAAACACAAATGTAGTTCAGATATTCGTCCACTTGTTGATTTACAAAATAATTTTGTATATATGTTAAAATCATATCTCAAGTGTCTTTCATAAGGAGGGTTATGTTTGTGATGTCTGTTTTGGTATTGTATACCTTTTATAAAATTCCTGGAAAAGATTCAATGAAATTTAGTTTTCCTGTAATATTGTATTTTAATTTACATTTTTGTTGTTACAAATTCAATTTGGATCTAATTTTGGGGGAATTTTTAATTGCAAAATAGATTTTACATTGTTTTCGTTGTATGAGGTATTTGAGGTAGTATTATTCAATCTTAAAATAAAGTGAATTCAATTATTAAAAATAGTTTAATAAGATTATGGGATTATGGTTTCTTTGATTTTTTGAGTAATGTTATTATTATATTATTAGTACAAAATAATTTTTAAAATACACTTAACACTTAACTTTTTCACACACTTAACATAAAGATGAGTTTTTGAGCACCACTTGAAAATGTCGTTTAAAGTTCTCAAAGCAGGCTGAAAAAATGTATATTACTTATGTGTATCTTAACCTAACACAAAAGTAGGGCTAAAGTAATAACTTTAGTTATTAGATTATTTTACAACACTGCAAGATATGGTCTAACTATTTAGTTTGAAGGACTCCCTACATTTGAAAATATTCCAAGAGTCCAACAGTTTCTTAAAAAGTTAAAAGCGGTTATTGGGTGCTTTTTATGTTAATATGTTAGAAATTGTGTTGAAATGTAGTTTTTCCAAAAATAGGTAATATAAAATAGAAAATGAGAAAGTTTGTCAAAATAATGTAATCTTTTTCAGATGAAAATAAAACATTTTCTGTCATGGAGAAATTTCTGGCTTTTTTGAAGTATTTTCGTTAGCCTGTTATTGCTATCGTTATCAGTCTGCTTACTCGTACAGAATTACTGTTATGTGTGAACCATTTGAAAATATTTTGATCAAAACTGAAAGACATTTTTAATTCTTGATATTCCTGTTTAAATCTTAGTTCTAGAGCAAATTCAGTTTTTATAAATTTTTTAATAGAAGTTAAAATAATTTGTTGGTTTTAATGTCTCTTCAAGCTAGATCTGTAATTAACGCGTTTAAAGCTCACTCAGTAGTACCGTGGCATGATGGTTAGTGCGTTTGACTGCCATGCCAGAGGTCTTGGGTTCGATCCCTGCCTATGCCACCTAAAGATTTTTTCACTGGTACTGCCTTTTGCGAGGAATTGACAAATTCTCCAAGAATAATTCTTGTCATGAAAAGTGCTTTCTCAAATTTGCCGTTCGAATTGGGCTTAAAACTGTAGGTCGCTTCTATACCTTACAACAGTACTCGCACACTGGAATGATTGAAATTTGTCAGTCACTAGGCCCTAGTTCTCAAATGGACTGTTGGGCCACCCAATTTATTTTATTATTAAAGCTCACTCGGGATACCATTTTTTTCCATAATTTGTGCAGAATATTTAGGTCAGAAACACTTTTCCTTGGTTCAGAAATGTCACTTCAAAATTTTTATCATTTTGGTGCTGTGTTGAAGAGTGTATGGTTTAATTTTTCATAAAAACGTTGGTTGCTTGTACAATGTCAGAAAATAGAAGCTTCAGTTGCCCAATAGGGGGCTATTGAAAATTAAAAATCTTGTTGGAGAATCCTACATTAATTTTGAATTTTGTATGAAACTAGCGGTCCCGACAGAGTTCGTCCTGTCATAAGGATTTGTAACGTGACAGTTTTTGTTCCTACGTATTTTATAGTGGCTTAACAGTCTCCTGAACAGAACCGTCACCCTGGTGATAGGGCGTTGTTAAATAATTAAATGAAACAAATGTAAATATTTAAACGTAAATAATGGCTTTATTGTTAATCATATGTGAATCATAATTATTAACAGAAATCAGGTTTATTAAAATGTAGAGCTTTGTGATATACAATGTTTTTTGTTTGATTACTTGGCGCAGAGACAAACAAATCTGATGGTGTTCCGAAATGAAAACAAGCAACATACAATTGACCATGTGAGAAAGATGGGTTTTCTAGATTTATACCATAAATACTTAATCATTGTCCCTGGGCCTTGTTTATGGTCATACCAAAAGCAAGCCGCACTGGAAATTGTAGTCGTTTAAACTCAAATCACTCGAAATTATTGGGATGCGCGGTATAAAAACATCTTCTCCTTTATACTTTCCTTTGAGTATAGCTGCTTCTATCACGTTGTTTAGTTGTTTTTTTATCGCTAACCGTGATATTTAACAACACTATAACTATCAATCCAGCCTTTAATTGAAGATTGTGAGGTGACAATCCTGGCAAATCCAGCGAGTTTTAAAAATTCTGGTGGATAATTGACTGCATCATATTGGTTAGTAGCCGAATCAACTGATTTATATATCATCGGCTCATTTTCATCGGTTCATCGATCAACGTTTTTTGCAGCCAATATAGTTCGTTCTCTCAACCAATCATGGTTTCCGCAATTTTGAGAAACATCTGGAAACACCTACTGAATTAATCCATCTTTTGATTGCGTTAATTAACAAAAACTTTGAGGAAAGCTAATGCATCCAGTTAAATTGTATATAGGATATATATATTTTTAGAGAATATGTTTCCAGATTGGTCATACTGTAGCAATTTGACATGTTTCCACAAATTTGAGGACTTTAGACATGCATTTATTTCATCAGCTGGCGTTGATCTTAAAATCACTGGCAATGTTTGACGAAAATATCCTGCTAATGAAATCATAGGTTTAGGTTTAAAAATTCATTTATTTCTTATAATAAGTTTAGATACATCAAGTTCAATAAGACTAAAATATAAATAAAAAAAATTGAAATAAGTAGTGGCATTATTGTTAGAAAATAAAACAGTATTAAATGCCACTTCGATAATTAACAAAAAATCAAATAAATAAATTGGGTGGGGTGACCCTTAATTTTAAATTTCAAGTATTAATATAAATATGTACAATTGGAAAATAAATCAAAGAGAATCACAATTAAAAAAATAATAAAGTAAAGTCCAGAAAATCTTAATTAAGGAATTACAAAAAGAACGACCAGATACAAAAATTTCAACAAATTAGAAAACCAATTCCCAAAAATTCACCAGAAAATAAAAGGAAAATACAAAAAACATTAAGTTCATGAAAACATAATTTTTTTCAAATCACCGAAATCAGATTCAAGCAACCAACTCTTAAGATGTTTCATAAAAAGATTTGGTAAAATAAGTGACCTTAACATACAAGGTAGTTTATTAAATAATCTAGAAGAAGCAACAGTATAAAAATTTCGAAAAGTAGTAGTCCGGAAGTTAGGAATAGATACAAGATATTGCAAGTTGTTTCGTAGGTTATGACTGTCTAAAATTCTAAAGTTTAGATTTCCTGAGCGCAAAAAAAAAGTTTTTAGGACTTTGAAACAATAGAGGTGACGAATTGGAAGAATTTTTAGTCTCACAAATAATGGAAAACTGTGATGCAGTCGCCGTTTTCTGCTTATTATTCTAATAACATGCTTTTGGAGAGTAAGAATTGGTTTAACTTTCCAAAAGTGCTTTCCGCCCCAACAGGCAATTCCATATTGTAGTTTAGAGTGGAAAACCCCATAATAATTTTTTTTTAAGAAGATCGGGTGAGCAAACTTTTTGGAGAATGAAGAAGTGCCTGAGTGTAGTACGAAAATATTTTTGTAAATTCTCAGTTTGATTACTAAAGGTCATCTTTGAGTCGATTAGCAGTCCTAGGTATTGAAAAACATCCACTTTTTCAATTTGAAAACAAAGATCACTACAAAATAGGTGGTCACAGTAAGTGATCGTGCTTGTTTCAGAAGAGCAAGAGCAACTATGTAGTTTAAACTTTTTGCACTCAGGCTCATGAAAAAAGATTTCCGGTTCGAAAACATTCTGAGAAGAAAGGAACATTATTTTCGTCTAAGAGCTTATTAATAATTTATGTTCAGCAAACCACGACCTAAAAAGATTCAAATCCCAATTTATATCTGCAACAAGATCAAGGGGACTATCAGCACCATAGGCACAACCAACATCATCTGCAAAAGCGGTAATTTTCGACTTGAATGGTAATTTAAATAAAGAGTTAATGTAAATTAGGAACAATATTGGACCAAGCACAGAGCCTTGTGGTACTCCAATATTAAGAAATTTGAAGCCACTTCTAGTATTGTTAATTTTTACTCGTAATGATCTATTAACAAGGTAGGATCCAAACCAATCTCTCATAAAGCTTCGAATACCAGCATTTTCCATTTGGACAACATGATATCATGATCAACCATGTCAAAAGCTTTAGTGATATCGACAAACAAGCCAGTTGAACACTTTTTACTATCTAGGTTAAAGAAAATCTCGGAGCAAAATTTTAGAAGAGCGTCTTCCGTGCATTTACCTTTCTGAAACCCAAATTGCAGGGAACTAAAGAAGTTGTTTTTATTTAAGAAATCAATTAATCTGTTCTTAATACTTTTTTCAAAAATCTTACTTACAGAAGATAGAATTGAAATTGGTCTATAGTTTTTCACTTCTTTCGCTGACCCTTTTTTAAACATAGGAACAATGTCTGCACACTTCAACGCATCCGGAAATTTTCCTGAAAAGATGCTTTGGTTAAATAAATAAGCCAAAACATCAACTAAGTAACAAGCTATAGTTTTAAGCATATTGTTTGAGATACCATCAGCTCCACAAGTCTTCGAATTTTTGAGCGAACCAATACTTCTCAAAAGTTCAAATGCAGTTATAGGTTCGAAAAAAAATGTATTTTGGTTCAAAGGATCACCACAATTACTGGAAGAGCTACAGATTGCACAGGTGGGACAAAAAGAAGATTGCAAGGAAACTGAAACATTGGCAAATTAATCAATGAATTTATTAGCAATAGCTAAAGTCTTATCAATAGACATTTCATCTTCATCAATTTCTATGTTAAAATCCTTTTTGTTAGAATTTGGTTTATTAAGAAGACTGTTTACCAATTTCCATTCCTTTTTAATAACACCTTTAGCTTGCTCAAATTGATTTCCATAGTATCTGTCTCTACACAATGGAACTTCTTTTCTATGTTGAGAGCACATATCTTTATAACGCTTCATTAAATTTCGGTTTAGCGGATGTTTGATACATTTAGTTCTTAGTTTATTTTTCAGATGAATTTTATTTAAAATATAGTTGTTTATATAAGGCTTAAGTTTTTTTGTTTACTCTTTAGTTTGAAAGTAACACTGGATTGGACAATATAATTTTTAAGAACATCGAAAAAAGTATCAAAAGCTTTCGAGGCATTACTTTCTAAGTAAACCGATTGCCACTCTTCAAAACAAAGCTTGCTTTTCAATTTTAAATAGTCAATTTTAGTTACTTCAAAACTTTTATCAGTAGATATTGGTTCAATGCTACCAGGGGGACTCATTGCACCACCAAATATGATACTATTGTTTCGTAGATCTTTTAATGTTCTGTCTCAAGCCTCCATAGATTTTTTATGATCCATCGTACATTCATCCCAAACAATCAATTGCTGCAAAACCTCTGCCATTGCAGATTTCTTCGAAATGTTGCAGGTTAGAGTTTCATTGCTTTGTATATTTAATGGCAATTTTAGTGCTGAATGGGCTGTTCGACCACCTTTAAGCAAAGTTGCTGCGATTCCCGATGAAGCCAATGCAATTGAAATTTTATTTTGTGAGCCACCACTAATAATTAAAGCCCTCAAATTTCTAGTTTGTTACTTTCATAAGAGTATCAAATACATACTTCTGTTGATCATTCAACAGTGGAAGATTGAATTAATTTTTTCAAAGTGTTGAGATCATAGAGTTTTTTGGATGCAACTCTTGGTTAAAAGCATCATTATGATGGGGCGCGGTCAGGCTTAATTGAACTAATAGTTTGTTGGACATAATCAAGCACATGTCCTCAATTGAATAACTGCTAAAATACACACCTTGAAATTTAGCATGAAATTTTCTCGAACTACATTTGTTGCCCCAAATGATGTCATTTGAAAGCAATTGTTATAGTGTTGGATATGTGTCGCAAAGTGTATGGAATTCCTGAAACCAATGAGTACAATGGCTCTGGTGGTATCAATTTCACTTTACCATTTGCATTTTGCGGAACACAATCCACGGAACTGAAAGCAGCTCGATTCAAACTTGAGCGATCATTAGTTGAATGTCGCGCTCGACCTTCACGCGTTTGTGATATCCGAGTTCTTTCACGTTTAATTTTGTCATGACGTTCTTGTGCAATACGATTAGATCGGTAATAAGCTTGTTTTGTAGCAGTTCGGATTCTTCTACCTAAATTGCTTCGTCTTATAGAAGGCACATCAAATATAAATTATTTTGTCACTAAATGCTAACTAAACAAACACTTACATTAACACTCTGCACAAAACACGATATACGGATTTATTTCCGCCGTTTATCAGTTGACAAAAGCAAACTTAGTAGATAAGGTAACAGAGATTCCAGAAAAACAACAGCAACTCGAAATCAAAACTTTTTTCATCTTTTTTTTTTATTTGATATGGCATGAAGTCAAATTCTTTAAGCCTGATTTTAGGGTTTCCTTCAACTTCAACGAACATTTTAAAAAAAGAATTGACCAAACTAGTATAGGCGTTGCTGAGTTATGCGGTAACCAACACATTTTGCTATTCATTTTTATATATGCGATTTGACACAAATGAGAAAACAATAATTTATAGGGCAATAATGTGTTTGAAACGTTCTTAAATTTTCAAAAAAGAACTAAATATTTTAACACAATGACCCCAGAGTAAAGGTAATTTGCTACATGGCCCTCATACGGCCGATGATCGTGTGGTTAACGTTGCCCTTTCCCAGATGGAGAAGTTTCGGTCTTACGACGACGCTGTACTAGCTTATATCGAACAACCCAATCTTCTTATGGTGCATTACTATTCCAACGAGGTCCCATACAACGGGGCTTGAATCAACAGAATTGACAATTTCGTGATAAATTTCTTTCGAGGTCACATTCCAAGAGCTTTGTCTTCGACCAATAATTTAATTTTCGGGGCGTTCTATCCGAACGACGAGTATTTTGAAAGTGCACGCTTGAGCGGCTTTATTCCACCAGAGGCATTCCTCTTTTTAGATAGATGCTACAGTTCCGCTTATCTACCACATTAGACGAAGAACCGTGGATAGGCGACTCCTATCACAATCGGGACGTCATGGCACAAGGTGGAGCAGAGCTCCTTCGGTTCAGTAGGGCTGTGTTCGAACGGGATCGAACTGATAGGGTGAAGCAGGAAAATCAGTTTTGGTCTCTTCAATCGGCTCGAACCAAACCACCATTTTTAACTTCACACAGGAAGATATTTTGATCGGTCCAATTTGTAGAATTTTAGATATTGAAATTTCTCGAATCTTCAGATTTTTAGAGATATATCTCTGTGCGCGCAAATTATGCAAAGTGGAAGCGTGGGGTTTGGCGTTGATGGTTTCACCTTTTTTTTGTACTCAATGAGTAAGATTCCCTTTGAGTCCCAAAAAACTGTGGCCATGAGCTTCCCGGCAGACGGAGTGAGTTTCAACTTCTTCGGGGGGTCTGTTCTTTTTTTATGCCACTGCAGGGACTCTTGTTTGCTTTCAGGGTCATAGTGGTGAACCCATGTTTCGTCCCCAGTAACAATCCGATGCATAACACCGTCCGCGTTCTCACTACACATCTCCAAAAGCTCTCTACAGCATGCGATTCTCCCTTTTTTCTGAGGCGCTGTGAGCATTAGTGGCACCCAAATTGCACTTACCTTTGAAAGGTTAAGATGTTCATGAAGGATGGTGTGAATGGTACCAGTCGAAAACTTGGTGATCTCTGCCATCATTTTCACCTTTATTCGGGCATCCTCGAGAACAAGTTTTTCGGCTTCTTTGATGCTTTCTCCCGTACAAGCACTAGCCGGGGCGCCGGAGCGGGGGTCGTCTTCAATGCTCTCTCTGCCTCTCTTGAACTCACTTGACCACTTTTGCATAGTTGATAATGAAGGTGCGGAACCCTGGTAAACTCCCACCATTTCTTTATAAATAGTTTTTTGACTTTTTCCTTGCTTAGTGAGAAATTTAGTTACAGCGCGATGCTTAATTTTCACCATCATCGTCTCAGTTGCCATTATGATTCTGTTTAAATAGAGATTTAACGGTAAATAATTATAACATTTATATGAAATTTTACATGAATGCACTAAAATAATAGTATTACTTGATAAATAAGTCAACCACAGCTTCATCCCGATACCGATAATATATAGAACGCCCCTCGTAGATACATTTGTACGTGCCTACGTCTGGGCAGCTTTTTTGAAGTCGATATTATATATATCATAAATATCGATTTCAAATAAATTAAGTTCTTATTAATATTTTGTTGAATTTTAAGAGAAATCTTAAGACGGCCACGGGAAGTTACCAATGTGTTCCTGACATCCCAGCCTCTTTTTTGTTAACTTATTTATACGATTTTCAAACGATTTTTAAAAGTTAGTCTATTCTTATGAAAGGGTAAACTTCTAAATTTGGCTTATTTCAAAAAAACAAGGACTTATTATTTTCTATTGGCCTACCAAATTTAATATTAGAAAATGTTTAAAGAAATTATTTTTAAGTAACCATTATACTGATTTTAAATATTTGCTAAACAAAATTAAATTCTTTTTAAAAAAGTTTTTGCTTAAAGGAGTTTTAGACTTAGTCTCGTAATCGTACCATACTGACGTTTTTGGGATAGCACTGATGAACGTAATTAAATAGATTACAAATTTGAGTAATTTCGTTCCTTTTTTTTTTGAAACAACCTAATGTGCATATGTAAAATGCCTATCTTCTCATCTAAAGCTTAAACTTTAAGTACATAAACCAATTTAATGTAGTCTCTCCTATCTTGATGCACGCCTTAGATAAGGTAGTTTAATTATGTTTACCAAAAACAAAAAAACTAAACTATAAAATTAATTTCTTCTAACATCTCTTTAAGATATAAGAGTGATACAAAACTAGATAAAAAAAGGAGGAACAAAATAAAAACGAAAAACTAAACTTGAACAATATAAAACAAAAGAATGAAGCCCTAAGGTAACCTCAAACACTAAACACAATGAACGCCATTGAAACCCGAAACAATATGCCATTAAAACAATTTTTATGTTACCATGCATGCATGCTTGGGGAACGCGCGTCCTAATTAGCTTTTGTGGCAGCCATAACCACCTTTCGCCTCTATTCATTAAAAACGCACACCCCTCATAGAGTCGGAGACGTAGATGGAGACAGAGAATTCTATAGTGTAGCAGAAAAATTTTAATTGCTTAATTTTATTATAAACCTCTATCAAGTCTATATCCCCATAGTGTTGAAAGAAGAAAACTTGTCTTTCCATATACCATTCCATATTATACCTTGTGCCTTGCGTTGCCTTGCCTTGATATGCCTTAAGTTGCGTTGCCTATCCTGTCACAGTTCATCAGGCGCACACATTAAGTTCGTTGAAGAGAATGGTGCAGATCTGAAAATAGATATACATAAACAGAAACACGGGCGGGGGGTGGTTGAGCACCAGTTAAAGGCAAAGGCAATGGCAACTAAGGCAACTTAGGCAACGGCAAACGGTTACGGCAAAGGAAAAGGCATCCTTATTGCGACACACTCTGATGGTGATGCCAGGATACTTCACTTGGTTATTTCGTATTTGTCTGGAAAATTACGCCCTAAAAACATATAAACACTTAAAGAAAATTGTATCCTAGATCTTAGTTCGTGTTCCTATTCTAAGATGGGTTGATGATGGTCCTGATAGACGAGGTTTGGGAAGTTCGGGGTGCCATATAAATGTATGTATATGTATAAATGATATTTGTTTTGTTTCAACTTATAATTTGCCTTCAAGTGAATTTTAAGGAAAATACACAGATTTCTTAACTGATGTGTATATGAAAGGACTATGCGGTAGAGCCCTTGAGGCACAAGCTCATGCCCATGCCCATGCCCATACCCATACCCATACCCGTACCCAACCATCCATCGCTCCTTCTTGTAAATGGCTCATTACTGCCATCGGCAGAACCCTTTTTCTTTAATTAACTAGCACGGACGACATGCATCAGTAAATGTGTGTCAATGTGTTTGTATACGTACACAGGGTTGAACTTTGTGTAGGCCAAAAGCAACCAAAAAAACAAACAAACAAACAAGCAAACAAACATGTGTGTAGAAAATGAAGAGATCCTTCAAATGAGTTTTCACTTCCTCCCTTCTACTTACAGTTTATACCCAAGACGAAATATAGGTATCCCAAGTACAACAAAAGTTATGTCTGCTGCGTGCGTCGGTATATGAAGATGAAAACCCATGGTGGTTAAGACTTTGATTCCGTTGTTTCACACTCAAGACCCAAACCCACCCACTTTATAAAAGCAGGAAAAGCAGCCCCATTACCATCTTCCACTTTCTACTTTTCACTTCCACCAAAACCAAAAGCCTTAGAATAGAACCCATCATGGGTAAAGAACAAACGACAAACTTTGAAATAATTGCTGAGGCCAGGAATCTAGGGGTAACTCTTCATTTGATCGGTTTGAGCTGAGGTTTTCTTGTAAATGTCCAAAGGAAGGCAAAATCTTGAGAAACCTACTTTTACATCACAAGAAACACAAACATCAAGACGAGAACATAACACAGATAACACCATGCAGAGAATGATGACGACCTATAGGACGACTTAGGACTACGGACTAAAGACAAGGACCGAAACCGGGACTGGAACCGAGACCGGGACCAAAGACGACAAAAACGACAACTTTAACGTGTATGGCCCCATCATGTATTAGTCGAGTATACTTGTACACATACAGATATAACGGAAGTTGAAACTTTATTAAGTTTGAATTTAAATTGAATTTCTTAATTGCCTATTTTTTAACTTCGTTTTTTCTTTTCTTTTCTTGTGTTCTTCTTTTGCGTCTACTTTTGGGACAAGCAAGCTTAAGCATTAAACTTTTTGTACCCTAAGAGAATGAGTGCGTGTTGATGGGGTGGGGGAGTGGGGATTGTTTGAGTGTGTGAAACTTTATCGGTCTTCTATATTATATTCTAAAGGCATAGGGCATAGAAAATAACCCAATTTATGTAACAACTGTTGTTGGCCAATTATTATGGCTAAATGAGTCGAACAAATTGCTGTTCAAAAGGCTCTAAATATGAAGAAGATTTTATGTAAATTTTATAACCATTTTTGGTTCATGTCTTATGACTAACTACAATACCATACATACCCACTTCTTGGGGTAGAAGTGCATAAATAGCTGGATGTACATTTATATGGATGTATGTGTTATTTTCATCTTATGAAGGATTATAGTTTTATGCGTTAAAGAGAATTTTAAATGAGAATTTTGGTAGAGAAGGGGAAGGATATAATATATTCTGGGATGTCTTTGTTTTTTCACTATCGTAAAATGTGGAAAAATGTATTTGAATATCATAAAGTTATGAGGGGAATTAGTGAGAAGCTGCAAACAGAAAAAGTCATACTTCAGATGATTAACCACATAATTCTTTAAAGAGCTATAAATTTATCTTAAACCTTAAAGTAAATATAAAGCTATTAGTAAATTTGTTGCTAATTATGTTCGGAACTAAATCATACAGGTCAAATAGGGTGTTATTAGGTTTTGAATTGGAGCAAGAGTGGATGCTAGGTAAGTTTGGCTTATTCGTACTAATTGTTTTTTGGGTATAGGCCATTTTGCAGATTCGAACTAACTTAACTCAATTAATGGATATAATTTTATTATTCTACTTTGAGATATCAAAAGTCGCCAAATAAGCAACGGACTTATCTAATCAGTGTTTTTCTTTAAACGTGTGGTTTTAAAGAATAATGAAAGGCATTTAATTTGACATTATGTTTTTAAAAACAATGTCGGAATGCAGGTCCAAAAGAAGAGGCCCTGAAACTTCGATTACTTACTTACTTAAGGTGGCGCTACACTAATGTGTGAACTAGGGCCCCACTCAACAAACTTCTCCATCTAGCTCTTTCCCTAGCTGTTTTGCGCTCCAAGTTAGATGAGGTCACCTTCAACTTGTGCGTGCCACCTGATTTGCGGTCTTCCTCTACTGCGCTGTCCTCTGGGTGTGGATTCGAAGACTTTTCGGGCCGGAGCATTGGTTTCCATGCGCTCTACGTGACACAGCCATCTTAGTCGTTGGACTTTTACCCCTCTGGCTAGGTCTATGTCGCTGTACAGCCTGTACAGCTCGTCGTTCCATCTTCTCCTCCACTCCCCTTCGATGCATACGGGACCGTAGATCACACGAAGAACTTTTCTCTCGAAAGCGACCCAAGGTGCTTTCATCCGCTTCTGCACCGTATATCAGGACGGGGATGATAAGGGTGTTATATAGCAACAGTTTGGTCCCTCTCGAAAACACTTTACCACTCAATTGCTTTCTTAGTCCAAAGAAACAGGAGTTAGCAAGAGTTATTCTGCGTTTGATCTTAGCGGTGGTGTTGTTTTCTGCGTTTACAGCAGAGCCTAGGTAGACGAAGTCCTTGACTACCTCAAAGTTGGTGACGTTTTAACCAAGACGTCAATGTTGAAGGTCCTTTCTTGACGACTTTGTTTTGCTCTCATTAACTGTTAAACCCATTTTTGCCGCCTCTGCCTCAATACTCACAAAAGCTCCATTGACATCAGGCTGAGTTCTTCCGATTATGTCAATATCATCAGCATACGAGTATATGCTAGTAATTGAACATACTTTTGAAAGATAGTGCCTTTAGTGTTACGTGTGAGCTCTGAACTATTCTTTTAAGCACGATGTTAAAAAAATCATGTGATAGAGCATCACCTTGTCTAAAACCTTTTTTGACATCGAAAGGTTCTGTAAAGTTGTCTCCAACATTTATGGAGCAGCGCCAGTGTGAATTCTCCATATTCATCCTGCACAAACGGACGAGTTTGTCAGGGATGCCAAATTTAGCTATGGCGGCCTTGAAATAGATGAAAAGATGGTAGGTGTCGATTTGGTGTTCTAGGGTTTTATATATTTGATCGACTGTGGACTTTCCTGGTCTAAAACCACACTGATAAGGACCTATCAGGTTGTTGACGATGAGCTTTAGACATTCACATATTACGGCGGTAAAGATTTTATAGGCGATGTTAAGTAGACTGATTCCTCTATAGTTAGTGCACTTTAGAGTATCTTCTTTTTTCAGCATCGGGCAAACAATTCTGAGGTTCCATTCAGTGGGTATGCTTTCTTCTGAGTTGGTGCATGCTCCTAACCAACTTATCTCCAGCTGCTTTAAAGAGTTCGTCATTCAAGCCATCCGCTCCAGCGGCTTTCTTAGACTTCAGCTTAGATATGGCAATCTTTACTTCGTCGTCGACATTATACAGTCTGCAGAACGGGTCTTTCCATATCCTCAGCATTGACTACGGTTACACTATGATGTTTCCACTTTCGTCTTTGCAGCCTTCGGTTCAAGGTTTATGTACCTGTGAATTTCGTTTCACCTGTTCATATAACTTTCAAACTTCATTCCTGCTTTTAAACCTTTCATCAACTTCAAACACACGCTTCTCATGCCCTTGCTTTTTTCTTTTGAGAAGTCAGTGTTCCTTTCGCCACTTCTGCTTATAGGGCTCATGAGCAGCTCTCGTCCCTTTGTTTGCCTGTTGTTTGGCTGCATTTGCCTGCCGACATTGCTCATCAAACCAGGGGTTTCTTGTTGGTGGCTGCTTGAAACCTAGCACATCAAAGGCTTCTTCGCTGATAGCATCTTGGCAATGTTGCCACTGGTTTTCGATACATTGTTTTCGCGGAAGAGAACTTCGAGAGAGGTTACTTGTAACTCGGTGGAAAAAGGATTTGGCAATCTCTTGCGATTGTAGCCGTTCAACGTTGTACCTTCTCCTAGCACCTCTCTGTTTTGCCTTGGGTCTGGAAACCCCAAGTGCTACCTTGGCTACAAGGAGGTAGTGGTCCGAGTCGATGTTATTTCCTCGGAAAGTTCGGACATTCAAAATGCTGGAAGCGTGTCTGGCGTCGATCGCAATATTGTCAATCTGGTTGACGGTAGATTGATCTGGAGAATTCCAATTTCCTTTGTTGAGGTCTGGAAAACGCGTATTGGCTACCATGACGTTTCACCCCGCAGCAAAATCTATGAGCCTGAATCCATTGTCGGAAGTGTTGTCGTGCAAGGTGTACTTTCCGATTATTCCACCAAAGATGTCTTCCCTTCCTAGCTTGGCATTAAAATCGTCCAGGACAGTTTTAATATCGTAGCTAGGACTTTTCTATAAGAGCTCGAAGAACATATCTTTGGTGTTGTCATCCTTCTCTTCTGTGGGGTCGTGCGTGCATATCAGGCAAATGGTGCCGAATTAAGCCTTGATGCGGATGGTCATGAGGTACTCGTTGATGCGCCTATAGCTCAAGACTAGTTGCCTAAGTCAGTCTCCAATGACAAAGTCACATCCAAATAATCGCTGTTGGTTTTCTCGGAACCAGTTAATATAGTAAATGTCGCAGCTTTTTATCCTCTTTTTGCCCTTTTTGTTCGGTATTAAAATTTAATTCAATTCTCTAACGTCATTAGTTTGTGAGATATTTTTAACTTCCCATAGGAAGTTATTGTAATGGGTCTGATTTGTCAAATTGAAAATTTTGACATTTCTCGACGTTTCAAAGTCCCTATAGTCAAAATAAAAGATTTTTAGAAAGATGTCTAAGCGTGCGTGTGTACGTACGTTCGTACGTCCGTACGGCAGTACGTTCGCTGAGTTTTTTCGTCGTGCATAGCTCAAGAACCTGAAGAAATATCGACTTCAAATAAATGTTGTTATACAGATAATAAGACAGAAAGGGCTCTCAAAAAAATTGAGTGGGTGGTTTTTTTACCATAGCAGTTTGAAAAAAAGCTGAAAATTTTGGTTAACCCTTAACATCTTACGAACCAAAAACGCTAGAGACTTGAATTAAATTTTATATAATAATAATAATAAACTGTAATGTGATACCAAACGAGTTTATTTTTTGGAACAATTCCGTTTAACGGTTTTTATTTATAAATCGAAAAAACTGAAAAAAAAATTTGTCACCTCCAAAATTTTAAGGCTACAATATGACTTCGTATCCAAAACAATTTTGTGCAACGAAGAATAATGTTTTTGACATCTGATAACATTTTGAAAAAAATCGAATTGAAAGTTTTTTTTTTACAAAAAATAAAATTACAATACTATGACTTAGTAAAATTTTACTTTCGACTCAAATAGCTTTTCAAAAATTAAAAATATTGGCTTCAAACTTATTTTATTTCTCAGAAAATATTGTTTTCGATATTCAGTAATTTTTATATAAAAATCCAACAGTCCGTTTTTTCATAAAAAATCAAATCTACAAAAAATAGTACGAAAATTTGTTAAAAATTTATACGAGTACATATAGACAAACTTTTAAGCAAGACAAATCGACAGACGGGATGGGAAGTTATCAGTGTGGGTCGCATCCCACCCTCTTTTTTTAAACTGCTTTGGTAAAAAAAACCACCCGCCCAATTTTCTTGAGAGCCCTTTCTTCTTCTTTCTGCATTATTATCTGTACACAAAAATGTATTTGAAGTCGATATCCCTTTTGGTTCTTGAGCTCTGGACGACGAAAAAAACATCGCGAACCTACGGGTGTACGACCGTACGAACGCATGCATGCACAAATATCTTTTTAAAAATATTTTATTTCGGCTCTAGGGACCTTGAAACGGCCAGAAATGTACATATTAAATTCGACAAATCGGGCCCATGTCAATAACTTCCTATTGGAAGTTAATAATTAATGCAGTCTGATGGGCATATAAATCTAGGTAAAGTTTTTTCGGTTCAAATATTAAAACATTCAAATATTTAAGATCAATGTCCGCTCCTGTTGCGATCACTCGTAAAAAAAAATTCATGTTTGGATTGATCAACATCGTACTTCCATTGAAAAAGGGTTTTCTTTTCGTCCTCTTGAACGCTCCATTTCTTTAAGGATAATCTGTAAGCGATATGTATTTACGTCCCCATAGATGAAGACTAGAGAGGCCAAGTTTGTAGTTGACTTTATTTGGAGGTTTCTCGAAACATTTGTCCGTGTTCATCTCACTTGGAAGAGAACCGCAGATGAAACTTTTTGACGCACAAAAAAAAAACGTTTATTTGAAAATAAACGCTCTAACGATTTTTTAAACAAAATTTGAAAAAATTATTTTTTTTTTGAGAAATCAAATGGCGTTTAAATTTTTGAAAACAAATATTTCTTGCAGCTACATTTTTAAATCTTATAATACAGGAAATATTTTTAAACAGACTTTTTGAATACATGATAAAATTCATACGATGCATTTTATTTAACAGATTCGTTACAACACAAACGTAATTTTTTGACCGTTTTGCCTTTTTCTGATCAAAATCGTTTCGGCATAAATAGTTTAGTGTTTCATTTAGATTTTCGTAAGACAGGTGAATTCTAAGAACTTATAAGCATGTTTCGCCATAAAAAGCATTACATCTTTTTCGAATTATAGAAAGTCATATTGCAAAAACTTCATGTGATACATTATTTTTGAAGTTGGATTTGAATAAAGGCTACCAAAACCGATTGCAAAAGTGCAATTTTATTGGCAGTAAGAAAACCCTGTCGACCATTATTTTTAAATCCAAAGCTTTTATTTCAACGTTTTTGGCAATTGGGATGTTTGAAATCAGTGATTCAAAAATCTAAATACAAACAAACATATGTAAACCGGGTGATTCATCGTGAGATAAATTTTCACGAGTGGGCGTGATGCCTGTCAAACTGTGTTGTCTTTTTTGTTTAGTCGCCTTTGGGAGGTCCTCATGAAAAGACTCTCACCTCAACCAAAAGTGTCTCCAATTGGGTTCTTTATTAGTGTCCTATTGTGAAATTTGGTTTAAAGATCAATTCTATTTCTCTTATTCGCTGAATACTAGTCGCTATTTGGGAACAAGTAGCCCAATATTGAACCCTCCGTATGGGCCTTCTCAGACGCAATTGTGGTCTACATTCTCATGATAGTATTTTAAAAAAATGTTAAGTTCATTTAGATTTGAGTATTCATTCAACTTGAAGATAGACCAGCCTATATTTTATTTGATAAGAATTTAAAAAAAAATTTCAAAATCTTTTGAAAACCTGGAGACTTTGTTCTTAAAATTTAAAAAGAAATTGTTTTTCAGATTCAACTTTAAAAAATTGATGTTAATTTTTTGATTGGTGATGTTTCTTTTAGTTTTATGGTTTTCACTTTTGTAAATGTTATTCAATATTTACATTGAATTCACTTTGATTTTTCCCACACGTGGGTATTTTCAATGTTATATACTAATAAGGCCAACAAATTTATGTATTCATATTTTTTCCTTTAATTTTGTTTGGTTAATATGAAAACAAAACAACATCAAATTGTTTTTACTTTTAATCAAATAAAACCAATCTAGTTTTACCTTGAATCAAAAACACATAATGCAGAGATTGCGTACGTGTTAGAGATCAGACAGCATATACATATGTTCATATGTATGTTTGTATTTTGAAAAAAAAAAAAAAATTAAAAAAACCTAAAACGTGTTGCACGTTGCACCAAAACAATTTATTCTAAATTTTTGTTTTACTTTGCGTCTGTCTTTTTGTGTTTTGCCCGACAGATGGAGTTGTTTTCATATTGCATACAAAATGCTTTTTTCAAAAAATCACCAAAAAGTAGGTTAAATGTATATTACCTTCACCATGGCGCATTCTATAATTTCTCACTAAAATAAATACAGCTATGGCCATAATAATAGGAACAAAAGTTGATTTTTTGGCAATTATATCCTTAGCACTAAAAAGTGACAATTTATTGTATTTTAATAGGGATTTTTAAAAATTAATATTGGCAGTCAAGATTTTGGAGTCCATTTTCTGCAGGCTTCAAAAAACAATACATTCGAAAAAAAATGTCAATGAATTTTATTAACTTTCCATAATATGAAGTTATTGTAATAGGTCCGCTTTGTGGAATTGCATATTTCGACATTTCGAGTGGAATATCTTGAAAATGACAACTGAACAAGAACTACACAAAATTAGTAAGAACTGGTGTTTGATTCTAATATCTCTCTTCTAGCTGAATAATTTTGTTAGGACAGTCTTATTGCATTTTTTTATAAGACTTTAAAAAACTTTAAAAAAATGCTACTAAAATTGTTAAAAATTGGTTTTCGACTTAAAATTCCGGAAACAAGAAAATATATTGAAAAAATTAATTGTATTATTTTATCATATCCAAATTACTTTCGGTAAATTTAAGTTTATTTTTTAGAAAAATCGAGTTGAGAACTCTTTTTTTTTCATAACATTAAATGCTCAAAAAACAACACAAAACAGAAAAGAAATGGTTTTGTACTCAAGTATTCTTTGAACAATGAAATGTATTGACTTCAAACTTTTTAATTTGTGACAAAATGTTGTTATGTATTAATATTTTGTTGAACAGTTAGAAAAATCCATAGACAGACTTGGAAGGGAATTTATCAGTGTAGATCGCATAAAAGCCCTTTTTTATAAAAAAGATGTTAATGTTAGTCACTTGCAGGATACAATGAATCATACTAGAGTCGCATTGAGTCTCGAAATATAGCTGCAGATTGTTTAACGGCATAAAAAGATTAGCTTACGATTTTCTTTATAATGTGAAAAGGGTTCTTCATTTTGCGGTTTCAATGGTATAAACGTAAATAAAACACATATAGATTCTTACGAGGTAATTTTCGACTTTTTTTGACACATTTTGGTTGGTATCTCAGTCATTACTTGACAAATGTTTTGCGTAGCCCCCCAAAAAAAAGCCCAGCGGTGTCAAACCGCATGGTCTTGGTGGCAGGCAAAGAAAAGTCGGTAATCATGTTACCATAACTTTCGGAACGGAACTGAACGGATGGTGACAGTCGTTCCTTTGTCGTTTTCTAAGAAGTAAGGTCCCATCACACCTCCGGACCAAAGAACACACCAAACAGTGACTTTTTTTTGATGTAATATCCTCTCTTCAATAACTTATATAGAAAACCCAAATACGACAATTTTGTTTACATGCCCACTGATTGCGAAAAAATTGACGTCCAACGCCTGTTGTTCAAGCACCCATTCGACGTATCTACGAGTATCACATTGTGAATGGTCAGCTTGTTACAGTTGTTGTATAAGCTCGACTTTATGTAGATGTAGGTCAAGAACCAAATGCAAAATACGCCATAATGTGCCGTAAGACAGTCCTAATTCCTGAGACCGACGATGGATGGACACATTCGGGTCTTCGGTAACCCTTTCGCTTACAGCAACGATATTTTGAGTGGTACGAGCAAAACGATGATGATTTCGTCATTAAGTAAACCATAATCTCGTCTTAAAGCACGAGACGTGACTGTAGCGGAATCACAATTTTTGAAGTAGATTTTAACATTTTGTATGCGTTGAGTCTGACTTTCAACTTTTTTACTTAAGGCGGTGTTACAGTCTGAGGTGGACTTGGACCTCAACCGACATGCGTCTTCAGCCACCTCGGTTCCTGGCTAGCTGCCTGCAGTTTCGGTTGAGGTCTTCTCCCACCTGCGTGCGCCACCTGAGTAGCGGTCTTCCTATACTGCGCCGGCAGTCTCTCCAGATTTGACTCGAAGACTATCCAGGCTGGAGCGTTGGTGTACGTTCGCTCTACATGACTCAGCTATCTAAGTCATTGGACTTTAATTCTTTTAACCAGCCAGTATCGCTGTACAGTCCATACAGTTCTTCATTGCATCTTCTGCTCCACTCCCCATCTATGCAGACTGTACCAAAAACCACCCGAAGATTTTTTCTCTCCAAGCATCCTAAGCCGTTCTCGTCTTTGTTTGATGCTCAAGAGAGGACTTTACTTCTCAATTGCCTTTTAAGTCCAAAGAAGCAGTGACTTGCAAGAGTTATGCTTTGTTTGGTTTCAGCGCTTGTGTTGTTGCCTGAACTTATAACGGCGTTTAGGTACACAATGTGCTCAACTTACTCAAAGTTATAGTTGTTCATGGTGACGTTTTGTCCAAGACGTCGTTGTTCAATGTTCTTTTTTTGATGACAGCCTGTTGTACTACATATACACTAATCCCATTTCCCCCGCTTCTATCGTAATGCTCAACTGACATCACACTTTGATCTTCTAACTTTTTCAATATCATCGGAGTATCTGAGTTATTGGATGGACCTTTGGAAGATTTTTGACGGTTGAGCTTTGCACAAATCTTTTTAGAAGGATGTTAAAGAAGTCGCATGACAGTGCATCGCTTTCGCTAAAACCTTTTTTGACATCAAATGCATCGGTGAGATCTTTTCCGACCTTGATAAACCAGCGTGCATTCTCCATCTTCATTCTCCGCAAACGGATAAGTTTGACAGGGATGCCAAAACTAGACATTGCTCTGTAGAGCTCTTCCCTATAGATGCTGTCGTACGCGGCATTAAAATCGATAAAGACATGGTGGTTATCGATTTGAAGCTCATGGGTTCTTTCCAAAATCTGCCGTAATGTAAATCTTTGGTCAAATAGTGCTGACGAACGGCTTCAGACGTTCACACTGTTGCAGTAAATTTTACCACAACAAGTTTCACCTCCCTTGTTGCTAACCACCCTTGACGATTTCTTACTGAGGCCCCAAAATTCTAGAAGAGTCTAGTAGAAACCTGGACCATCAGCCAGTGACCTGCTCTCCTAGCATTTTGGGAAAGCAAATTTAACAGGTTACACCAAAGTGTGCGAAAGGATTCCACACCAACGACCTGTACGACAGTTGACCCACATATTGGTTGAACAAGATCATCAAGGCACGAAGACGATACCCATGCCCAACAATGTGTGTAGTAAAGTCACACCAACATTATCTTAGTATGGCCGAGGGCCCATCATAAAGTATTACCGATAAAAAAATCAATCCAAGAATATCTTGACAACTTTTATTTTAATTATGGGCTTGGCTATCGACTTCTTTCAATACGACATAAGTAGTTTTTCCTCAACCAAAATCTAGCGCGTGTAGGTACTCGGTAATGCGAGGAATTCCACACGATTTGTCTTGACTGGAATGGGTTCGAAAGTGAAGAGCTGAACTCACTCATTGAACTACTGGGTGATCGCATCACCCTTTAAAGAGAAAGCGTGCGATGAAAGATATCTGGCTTCTCGGTTACACACCCCAATCTTATGGATGGAGGAAGTTGCGGGACCGAGACAGATCGATCACCACGGAAAAGGTGCGAGAGGATTGCCTGAGGGCAAGTAGCCGGAAGGGTCAAGCTCGCCATGATGATGGCCACTTTTTGAATTGCGTCCAAAGCCATTTGACGAAAGAAAAATTTTATGAAGGAATTTTTTTGATTAGGTAATTGATTAATAAAATATTCACCTCATCGAAACCCCCCCCCCCCCCCCTCTTAAGCTGAGCTACCGGGCTGGCAATACTTTTATTGCTACCTGTGGTGAATTCTTTCACCTGTTTGTCATATCGACTGACGTTTCTCGTAAAGTGTCATAATAACTCTCGCGGCACGTCGGCAGTGTGCAATTTCGATTTTGTTTAATTTTAAATCATTTAAAACAAAAGGAATTCGACAATATTGGATTCGGAAATCCAATATTGTTTAAAAACAATCGGAATTATATTCAGTCCGTCGGGTTGGTATTACGCTGGAAAAATTTGCAACAACACTTTACATAATACGATAGAAAGGATATTACATGCCATGTTCAGAAGACTAATGCCTCTGTAGTTGGTGGAATTTAGAGGGTCTCCTTTCTTGTGTGTTGGGCATGCTTTCTTCCGACCATATTTTACAGATGAATTGGTGCATGCTCCCTACCAAATCATAGCCTGCTGCTTTGAATAGTCCGGCAGCGATGCCGTCAGCTTAAAAAGTTTTGTTGGGCTTCAATTTAGATAGGTAAAGCTATCTTCACTTCGTCGAGGTCGGGTAAGCGGAATTGTTGATCTGCGTCGCATAGGTTGAGTAGTTCTCCTAGCCTTTCATCTGACAAAAAAAAAAGTGTCAACAACTTAGCTTGCCGGATTTCGAATCATTTTTGCGAAATTACTAATGGATAGGTGTCTTTTTTGTAGTGCTAAAATTACTTTAAGTTTTAAAGACAGCGTCTTGCTTCAATTGTTAAGATTGACAATCCTTCCAAAAATTAAACTATTTTAGCTAAACAAGACATTTTTATTCACTTGTTCCTATTATTTTGGCCGTTATTGTATACACACTATTTATATGAATGCATAAATATATCCCTACAAGAGTCGCCTAGATATGAATGTCAGAAATCATGTTGAAGAGAGGACTTTTTTTCTAATTTTAAGGACACATAGCTGATGGTGAAGGACCAAAAGCGATGTGAGTATGAATTTATATGAAAACTCAGTTTAGCCATCAGTCATTTTGCAACTAAGCAAAAATTGATTTTATTTTTCAAAACAAATTCTAATTTTTCAAGGATTTATGCTGCAAAAATGTATAAATAAAAAAATAAAATAAAAATAAATAAAACAAGCAGAGCAAAGAATTAGTTTTAAATTGACTATGCCGTAAAATTTTAATTCGTCACAATACAAGAGGACATACCTAAACCTACACTCAAAAATGTTGTATTCCCATGACTAGAGAAGTTCTATGTATTTAAGTGTGTGTAGGTACCTAAGCGAAAAGGATGAAAACAATCAACATCCTAGAAAATAAATGAAGAAAATGTCCTCGACTGTTTTGTTTTTTCTTTTTTTTGGAGAACTAGAACGGACAAAAATCTGATTATAAACAATGCTTTGGGGCTGCTGCTGCGTTAGAAAACATTTTCATTTAAGAAAATTATTCATTTTAATTCCTTTAAAGGGTATATTTTATATGAGTATGTATTATATAGATATAGTCGTTTAGGTAATGTAAGCAGAGAGAGGCAAATGATGTTATTAGATGGACTTAAGTCATAAAATAAATATTTGAATTATTGATTTCTTCAACGTCAAGGTGCCTTCTCGTAAATACACTGAACCAAAAAGGTGGATCCCATTAATGACCTATTTCTATAAATTGCTTCATTCGCCTCTACGTAAGTTAATGGTTATAGGCAGTTTCGATACTTTAAATAAGTTTCTTCATATTCAGCAAAAGTTTTTGGAAATTTATAAATTCTAAGAAACAGTCAAATAGTATTATAATGAGTAACTATGGTCTGATCTAACGAAGAGATCAGAAGAAGATGAGCTCTATTTATTTACACAATACACCGAATATACCTGAGAGTTTTGAACTTAATAATTCTAATAGCTTCTTCAATATTGGTGTTTAGAGATTGGAACGGCTTTTATTAAGAACTAAAGTATAATGTTCGAAATTCATTGTGGAAACATATTTGAAAATAAGGTCCGGTGTTGACTTCTAAAATTATCATCAATCTCAATTCAGATTTTCATCCTTTTTTGCATTCCTATATCTATAGCAAGATTACGAATCCCAGACGTATCTTCCAAATTTCTAAAAATTAAAAGTAAGGCCGATAGCTTCTGTTCAACATTAAAATTACACGATATAACATCCAACGACCTTAAAACTATTACAAACTTCTCAGTAAACGCCTTCAAGAACATGGCTATAGTTTTTTTTTTGTACCTCATGCACCTTTATTACTCAAACCGAAAAAAGTGAAGATAATATTGAAAACAAATTGAGTCTACTTAGAAATGATTTCTTACCTGGTCCAGATGGTTTGCCTCCAATATTATTATTAAAGTTTTCTTCCGCCCTATGCAAACCTCTTTCAGTACTGATTTGTCTTTCCATTTCTCAACCTATCTTCAAAAAGCTTTGGAAAGATTAATTTATTTGACCTGTACAGAATAAAGGACCACAGCTAAGCTTTCTTTAATACTCAAGTTCTTCGAAAGCTTTGTCTACGACTCTCTTTATTATCATTGTAGACCTATTTATTCTTTCCAACAACATGGCTTCTTAAGAAGGTAGATCCACTACAACCAATCTTACTGAATTTGTGCCCAAAACACTAAAACTCTAAGAGAAAGAGAATGAAGTGGACGTTATCACTACAGACTTAAGTAAAGCCTACGACAAATTTAGTCACGAAATTATTTATCTTAATTTTAAAGCCCCTGATCTCCCATTTTTTTTATTTCATGGCTTTTATGACCGTTCCTTGAGAACCGACAACCAAGAGTTGTTTTCAAGTTCTCAATCTTCGATTCCATTTATGCAAAATCAGGAGTCCCTCAAGGTAGCCACCTTGGTCGTTTGTTATTTTTGTTAGCTATCAACGACGTTATAAATGCCATTGATAATTTAACTGTCCCCTTTTTACGCTGATGACATAAAAATAATAAAGTTTATTTCTACTCCGTCTGATTCTGCCTTACTCCAAAATGATCTTGGCTCATTTCAGGCTTGGTGCCAATTCAAACATTAAACCATAAGCGTTCAAATCTTTCCTACCGAACTTACAATCTGCACAATGTTACCATTCATTCTGTTAGTCCTATTCGTGATATAGGATTTGTTTGCGACACTCTGTTAAATTTTCGAGACCATTTTTATTATATTTTTAACATGGCCAACTGAATTTTTTGGCTTCATCAAACGTTAGTTTAAAGAATTCTCAAATTTCTATGTCACTAAATACTTATACACCACCTTTGTTAGACCTTTCCTTGAATACGCCAGTAAAGTCTGGTCTCACAATAAAAACTCTCACTTTCAAAGAATTAAAACTGTAAAACACAGATTTCATCGAATTGCACTCTGCGTTCTTTCTTGGGGTGACGAACTATACTTACTACCTTATGAAGATCGTTTAAAACTTATTAATCTAGAAACCGTCCAAAAACCCTGCGAAGTCGCTGATATTCTCTTTCTATACCCGATTTAGGAAAATACCATCGACTCATCATTTCCTCAAGAAAAGATTCCTATTTATACCAATTCAAAGAACGTCAGACAGAGCTTCCTCTTTCCCCATATCAGTCCTTAAGTGGAAGTGTTCTACTATCATGAAGAAAACAGGATGTTCCAAACTATCGCCCAATTTGTAAAATTAGTATACAATTCCAAAAATGTTTGAAAAACTTTTTTAAGAATGGCTAATTCCAATTCTTTAAAATTATAAAGGGTGTCCCAAAATTAACGCAAGATTTGAATTTGCCGCCATTTGTGCAGTGAAGTGTTGGCAACCCTGAAAAAAAGCAATTTGACAGCTAACAGTATAGGGTTATTAAAAATGGAGCGTTACACGATAGAACAACGTGTCTTCATTATTAAAGAATATTTTAAAAATCGTGAAAGCTTGGCGGCTGCAGTTCGAAAATTTCATACAAAATATGGTCGGAATAGTGTTTTAACTTCGTCAACTGTGAAGAGATTAATCGAAAAATTCATGGAGACTGGATCCGTTGGAGACGCCAACCACACTGGTCGTCCAAAACAAGCTGTTCAAATGTGAATGTCGAAGCAGTGCGTGAGAGAGTTGCTGACAATCCAGGAACCTCAATTCGACGTCGTGGACAAGAATTGCAAATTTCAAGAACCTCTCTACAGCGTATATCTGTGTCTTCATGCTTACAAAATTCAATTAACACAACAATTGAAGACTAATGACCATAGACAGAGAAGAGAGTTCGTTGAATGGATTATTGAACATCAACAAATGGACCCTGATTTTTCGAGCAAAATCATCCTAAGCGATGAAGCACATTTTCATCTTGATGGATTTGTCAATCGCCAAAATTGCCGCATTTGGGGTTCGGAGAACCCACATGTGATTGTCGAAAAACAAATGCATCCACAACGGGTGACTGTATGGTGTGGATTTTGGGCTGGAGGCATAATTGAGCCATATTTTTTTGATAATGATGCTGGTCAAGCAGTGACTGTTACTGGTGCTCGATATCGCGACATGATTACACGTGACATGATTCTTTCTGCCAAAATTGGATGATAATGATGTAGCCAATATGTGATTTCAACAAGACGGTGCCACATGTCATACAGCCCGTGAAACAATTCAATTACTGCATAAGACATTTCCAGGTCGTGTACTCTCTCGTTTCGGTGATCAAAATTGGCCTCCTAGATCGTGTGATTTAACACCATTAGACTTCTTTTAATGGGGTTATTTGAAACCACAAGTCTATGTCAACAAGCCCACAACCACCCGTGCATTAAAGGAGGAGATTCAACGCTGCATCAACGAAATGCAGCCACATTTATGCAGAATGGTCATGGAAAATTTCAACAAAAGAGTGCGCATGTGCATGCAAAGCCGTGGAGGCCATTTGTCCGATGTGTTATTCCATACATAACCCTATCCTATGTACTTTACGAGTCAATAAAAATATAATTATCAAAAGACTTAAAACGGCGTTTTCTATCTTGCGTTAATTTTGGGACAACCTTTAACTTCTCGCTGTAAACATGATTTTGTCTCTGGACGAAAACCTTACAATTTTTTCAAATAGTGTTTTAAATGGACTTTAAAAAGATTGGATGTTGTGCATGCAGATTTTTTCAAAGCTTTTGATTGAGTTAGTTGTGATAAAGTCATAAAAGTTGTTTTTATACCAAAAGCATTAAAATGCTCACAAGTCAACACTAAAGATCTACGACCTGTACGTCTACCATTAGTCCTTTTTAAGACCGTAGAAAGATTGATTGATATCCATTTAAAGTCTGTGTAAATGAAATCCTAACTAGTCTGGATGCGTAGGGTTTCAGAGTGATTGAATATGCGGATGAAGTTCCTATAGCAGTCTCAGGAAAGCATCTTAGCAATCTAAAATAACTCTTACAAAATGCCTTAGACAAACTAATATATTGGGCTGATCGGTGTACGGTGCCCACACAAAACGGAATTCTATTTTCTGGGAAATACAATATTGTATATGTTAACTCACCCAATATTTAAGTAATCCAATTCATATTCTCAGATGATGCTAAGTATCTGGGTTTTATTTTAGACAAAAATCTAGGTTGGAAACTTTATATACAAGAAAGAGTCAAAGAAGCTTTTAACTGTAGCTGTATTTTCTTGCAAACAAGCTATAAGTAGTAAATGGGACTTAGCAAACCCGACAGTATGGTGGATTGCTTTAGAAAAAGATATAAACCGCGACAAACTTAACAAATTCCAATGTTCGGCTTGCCTAACTCTACCTAACGTCTTTTGATATACTTATAACTGCAAGCTCTGCTTTTCGCTTGATTCCTATACCTTCCAGATGTTTCTGGGAGCATCTAGAGCACTCCTGCAAGACGAGTCAATTCACTTTTACACAGTTTGATCTAAAACAGATGAGGAGGTTGGTGGTGGTGGGTTAAAAAGTCTTGTCTTGGCTTAAAGAAAACGTGATATCAACATTTGATATCCGTTTTTTCTCAGGTAGTCAGGCTGCTATCTGCTATCCTACGACGTTTGGCTATGGTTGGCATAACAATCGTTACATGTAATCCATTGCTAAAAATCATATTTATATAATTATATGTAACGAACTCAAACTGTTTTCATTGAGCTTGGAAGAAATCCTCAAGATTTATGTGGTATCATAATGGACCATTAAACTGGCCTAAGGTGTCTTACTCCATCACGGACTGCCACTTAAATCTAACCTAGTCATGGTATAATTAAAAAGAAGGTTAATAAAATCGTATTCCACACTTACTTCTTAAACAAGATTTCCACATATGCGAAGGGTTGTACTTAATTCACTCGTATTAATAACTTTTTCTCTTCACCCATTATTCCTATCTCGGGTGTGCCACAAGGCAGTACTCTTGGTCCTTTTTTTTTATTCTTGCTATTTATCAATGACATCCCTAATGGAAATAATAAAATAAGTGCCTTATGTATGTGGATGATTTTAAGGTCCTTCTGACTATACAAACTGATCATGATTGTATTTTACTATCAGAAGATCTTGACAGCGAAAGTTGAACGTTTTGTCTAAATCCTTCATCAATTAAATTCGTCTTTAAAAGAAACATACCATATCTTTCAACAGTTATCTTTAAAAAAGACCTTGATGTAATTTTTGATGGAAAACTAAACTTTCAAAACATAAAATGTTTTTAGTGGCCAAAGATATTTCAATACTAACATCTTCATTTTTTCTAAAACAGGTGTAGCTTAAAACCGTATGAGGATTTTTGACAAACAAATAAGTACAAAATACTGAAAATGAATGAGCTAAAGATAGCGATTATAAATTTGGAAAACTTCATGAATTTACGTAGCCTAAATAAACGTTGTTCTTCGAATTTTAAAAGGTTATATCTAAAAACTCGACGAGGTAGGTATAATGACTTTAAAGTAAAATTAGAACTAAAGTTATCAAAAACCTGCGGAAATAATTACCATTCAAAAAGTTGGTTAGTTTAAAAAATATCTATTTTGGTGTGTTCGTCCACTAAATTCAGACTTATTTAAGTGGAATTTTGATTAACAAACTAACGGGTTTAAAAGATGAACATTTTACAACTTAAAAGGATTTAAGAAGCTTCAAATGTAAAAGTTGACCAAACTTAGTTTTTGTTTAATATTTAAGATAATGTCTTCAGATTTATTTTAGAGGAAATTTGATTCCTACCAAAGTTGGGGAAGTCTGATAAAAGTAAAGGCGTTTTGAATGAAAAAATAGCTATTTTTAATGGACACATTAACAATAACGATATCAGCCAAATAACCTCAACAGCTTGTGTTGCAGCATCATAACCTGTTTATTTGATTTTTCATTGTCAATTTCCACATTTGAGGACATTCTCCTTGTACACTCACGCAATCCATTCTTAAGATTTTGAATAGACTGTGTAGCGTTGACATAGTATTGACCTTATATTTAACGTGGTTCTTCTTGTTTACTGTAATAACCTCTTCCAGAAATACGGTCGGGATATTTATATTGCAAAGCTGAGATTTATTCGTTCCTTGTGTGTTTCAAATCGTCTTCATTAATAGTATCCAAGTTCGGGCTTAAAAATTAATTAATTATATCTTGTTAGTACCAGCCCCACTTTCAAAAAGTAAAGGTCCAATTATACCACCGATACAAAAACACATCAAATAGCGACACGTTGAAGATGAATCTTTTCAACAAGTTTCCAAAGTAAAAAATGGCATTTTCACTTAAGCTAGATTTTTGATGAAAGTCCTTATGATTTTGAAGGAAGACCCATTCAGTGAATATACTTGGTTGGTGATCGAAAAATTTGAGTTATCTTTAAAAGTCTTAAGATCTCCCTGCAAAAAACGGTCTAACGTCGTTTATGGAATGAATAATTCGATAGATCAACGAGGAGGAACAAAAACTCAAATTTGTCCAAGTGTTTAATGAATTTTAGCAATTGTAATACTTTGTGAAAGTGTCTGGGTACCGTCCTATTTTTAAAAAGATGAGTTTTTACTTGCCAAATGTTAAAAGATGACATTTCACTTTACTTTTTTTCTCAGTGTATTTGGATTTATTTTTGAAATTTCCATCTTACAAAATTATTATTTCGCGTTGTTAGCTTCTGTCTGTATTTATGTTCGTCCTATAAATCTTATAGTTCAATATTTGTACAGAATATGTGTACATAAAATAATGGAGTGTGTTTAGCTTTGAATGAAAGGGTTAAGTTTATTTAGACGTTACAGTAGTTTGTTCTCAAAAGCTATACTTGAACTTATAAACAAAAATACACACATATTAGAAGGATGAAAGTAACAAATCTTTTGGAAATAAATCAAATAATGATATTTAAGTAACATAAATTTGGAAAACCCTTTCCGTGTTATTTGATATTTCGATATATGAAAATTATTGGATTTTGAGAGGTTTTTGGTTTATTTGTTATTAGTTTGTATATTGTAGATTGCTTTTTCATAAAAACATTAAACACATGTTGTCAGAAGTATTGAGAAAGAATTTATCAGTCATAAAATGCTAATCATATGTTTCGATTATTTTTTCGTTGAGTTTCACTTCGAAACAAGCCTTCCTTTTTTTTCAATATTAAAACTCGAAAATTTCAGTGGAAAATTTTGCTCTGTCTCAAAATTAGACATTGCCTTCCAAAATTCTAAATTTTTGCGTTTATTGCGCCCAGTAGAGTTCTTTTTGTGTTAAAAAAATGACACGTGCTATTCTTGCATGATGGTTTATTTTTAACGTAGAACCAAGATGGCGCGTAAACTTTCCAAATAAATGCGGCCAACGTTACCAAGTTTTTCGAAGTTTCCTCTATTTTGACATACAAAACGCATTTTTCGGCTAACACTTGTGATCCACCGTGCATGTGACATTTTTCCTTTAAATTGATTTGAGAGATCCTTTACAAAACAACATAACATTATTGCTGACACAATCTTATGCAAGTAACGTTGATCTGAACTTAAATCTTTGGCCATTTTTGGCAACATTCTTCGATACGGTGAAATTGTTTGACAGGTTATTTTGTCAAAGGTTTCAAGTGGTTTCCCTAAAAGTCCAGTGCAAGACTTATGTTCTGAAGTACACCTATCAAGATATTAAACTAAGTGTCTTAAAGGTAGTTCATTCATGTGCAATAGCCAAAATTATCTAGGCAAGTGGCTTTTAAAGTCGTTTTTCGAATTAGTATCATCACAATGGACAGCCATAAGATGGTGCTGAGAAAGTCACTGGTTGCAAATTGTACCCCTTTCGCTGAACCTGTTCTGGATCCCGGTTCTTGAAGTATTGAAATGTGTTCCTCAATAATGTTAAGCATTTACCATCTTTTTTAAATAGTTTTATGGTTCTGTCTTTTTTCTAATCAAAAAATAAATGAATAGTACTAACCTCTAATACAACTGATGTAGAAGATCTGGAGACATTAGTAGTGTGTCGGTTTTCTAGGGTGTGTTTTCGTTGTAAGCTTTTATGTAGCTTTTTATTAAGAATAACGTCGTTTCACATATTGCCACACTACGAACGTTTTTTTGGTAAATTAAAAATACTTTATTTTGTTCAAAAGCTTTTTATCTTTAGGACATGGAAATAAAACGGGCCATCAAGTTGCAACTTTTTTGTACTGAGTTTAAATTTACTGGCTATAAGTAACATGGTCTCTTGCAACTTTCTCTGGATAGTATCACTGTTTTGTATTACCGTTGGCTAATACTTGCCATTGGCCTTTTTTTTTATTGTTTTTTGTCATATTTTTGTGGATCAGAAAGTTATTGCATACAATAACTTCTGTTTAGCTATTTCACGTCCCTGAGAGTCCAAAATCCCTGAAAGCATCTATTTTCGCTCTTTCTGCAGCTCTTTCTCTCGTGAACCCATGTGTGTTTTAAATTAAATCAAAACAATGTTGACAATCTCACTTAAATGTTGTATCAAACGAACATGAAGCAGTCTATTCCTCGCCGTTCACAAGAACTCGGACTTTTGCTGACTTCAACTTAGCGAAATTCGCGTTGGGAATTGGGCCTACACTAGTAAAAGATCCAACTGACCCAGGAGCTCAAAGTTCATGACTTTGGACAAAGCTGCGAATCGTTTGAAAGATGACCCCAATTTTGCATTCCTAGATGAATTGCTGTGTTAACAAACTAAATTGAGACCAACCCACGCGAGGTTCACCTCAGAAAGTTACCGTTTGGTGTGGATTTTGGCCTGGCAGCATAACTGGTCCGTACTTTTTTAAAAACTTTGTTAGTGAGGCAGTCACCGTCAACAGTGAGGGCTACATTACGATGATAACTAATTTCTTATGGCCCAAATTGAACCTTATGGATCTAGATGACATTTGGTTCCGGCAGGACGGTAATTCCAACACCCGTTTCCAATTATCCCTTTAATTTTATAAATAAAAGGAGAGCAGGGGGAGAGGTGTTTCCTCTAAGACACCTCTCCTTATCCAGACGGTAGCGGAAGAATTCCAGAGATAGAATAAACGGTGGCGTCTACAGTTTCAGTAAGGTTGAAGTACTTAGTGAACCTTATAGGGCTTCTACGACTTATTTGGAGTCCAGGCTTATAAGTAGCGGTGTTTTCCAGCTCCCCGTCCTTGGAGATATTTTAAGGATCTGGCCCTCCAGGTTGGGGGTTGTGCCGTCGGGATGACTTGCTGGCCTTGTAAAAACATCATAGTTGCGAAACACCACCAAGCCTCGGAAACGGACGGATTTACTGTTGACAACCTACGCAAACGAATTAAGGACAACTGTAGCGCCACCTTAAGTAAATGTTGAACTGAAACGCAACAAATTAAACTTTTGTACTTGTACAATTCTACCGAATTTTCCATTACTGATACATTCGGAGATATTTCG
>NW_026605829.1:0-32208 GCF_945859685.1 Eupeodes corollae
GGTGATGCGCTGTCATGTGATTTGGCTGGGTCACGTAGAGCGCATGGAAACCAATGCTCCAGCCCGGAAAGTCTTCGAATCCGCACCCACAGGACAGCGCAGTAGAGGAAGACCGCGGATCAGGTGGCGCGCACAAGTGGAAGGTGACCTCACCCAACTTGGAGCCCGAAACTGGAGACATCTAGCTAGGGACCGAGCTAGATGGAGAAGTTTGTTGGGTGAGGTCCTAGGTCACACAGGACTGTAGCGCCACCTTAAGTAAGTAAGTAACTTTGAGTAATGTTTTTTTAATTTTTTATTATTTATGAAAAAAGCTGTCAATTTGAATTTTCTTAAAATTTCACCGTTCACGTTCTTTTTCGTTGCATAAGATTTGGAGATTAAACCATTTTTATTCGTAAAATTTTCGAAAAACTGTTACTTCGACTTTTCTTAAAAACTAAAATTAATTTTAAAATTATTTATTCATTATCGTTCACAATTTATGTGTTTTATTGATTTTTGTTTATTTGTATGAACTTAGCAGAAAAGTCCTTTGCCTACAATCATACTTCAAAAATCAACACTAAATGAACCCGTAACTTCCGTACTATTTTACATCTTTTACTTTTGAATTGCGTTCCTTGATAAATGCCAAGACTTTAATTTTGAACACCCATTCTATATTGGGTGAGAACACTATTGTACTACTTTTATTAAACTATATTCATATGAGTCGTACTGAAATTATATTGCTTACAATGTTGATGTGGTCAAAGTTATTGAAGCTCAAGGCCTACATTATGGAACCACTTCAGTTAATTGGAGAAACCAAAGCCACTACGAATTTAACCAGTTAATTTTACGAACTTCTGCAATTCACAACCCACTGCGGTTATGGTTGTAAATAACATACTTATATAATTTACATACACAAATATGCATAGGTTGATGCATAAAGTTTATTTATATAAAACACTTTTATGCCTGTTTATTGTATACTCCTCACTTCAATATTTTATTATATGTAGGTCCCAGACGGATTTATTAATAATAATTAATATTAATCCATTGACTTTGTTAATTTGCGTCTCTACTTCATATGTTGAAACATACATAAATCTATACCAAAAAGGGAATCAAAGCATTTAAGTGTCGTATTAAATTACTTATAGAAGGTTTGGTAAGCCGCAAAATTATTTATTCGCATTATAAAATTCGCATCTTTAAATAAACCTTTGAGTTGCTATTCAAGTAATACGTATACAACATATTATTAATCCTATACTTATAAATTGTAAAATCGATATTTAACAAATAATTTACTTCAGAATTAAATCACAATTATTAAACATGAGAATTAAATATTATATGATTAACAAATAGCCGGATAATTTTCGTTAATCTTGTTCAATTTTTACATTAGGGTGTTCCTTGAAGTAGGTTGTTTGTTGAGTTGAGAAACCTAAACTGGAAAAGGGTCGTCAGGTTATGTAAGACTAGACGACCGACGACGTTCTTGTTATTACCTTAGATATCAGTAAACATTGCTCTTAAAGTTTTAAATATAAAAATGGGAGGGAAAAACAGAGTTAGAGAAAGCATTCAACATTCTTGATGTGCGCATTACAAAGAATCTCTGCACTTTGAACTCAAGAGTAACTGTTATAAACATTCCTAAAAGTGCAATTATTATTGGTGACTTGTTTGCGAGGAGGAATGTAACTGGCTTATTGAGGTTTTCTTCTGTGGGTTTGGCTTCATAAGAAACGAAACTTATATTTCTGACCCTAAAAATATCTTTACAGCTCGAATCAAATAAATCACGAGTTTTTTGTGGGCTAAATACATTTTTTTTTATTTTCGGGGTAAAGTTTCGCATTCCACTAATAATTTAGTTTTGAATTAGATCCTCGTTCGAGCAAACGTTACTATCAAATTGAAGTCGACAGCAAAACAAGCAATAGATATGAGTAATATATCCTCTATAAAATCACATACATTAAGGTGACTATAGTACGACACAGAATCCTTTATACATTCATCTATGTACTATGGCGTAGAAATTCGGCCGAAATTCTTTAGCAGTATCTGTTTGTTTTTGGGCATGAAAATAATCATAGCCTTCTTCCATTCTAAAGGAAACTGGGAAGTAGTCAATATGCTGTTAAATATGTAGGTTATACAGCATACGGGTCTTAGGCTTGATGGTTAGTGTCTTGGACTGTCATGCGAGAGGACTTCGGTTCGATCCCTGCCTGTGCCACCTAAAGTGTTATTCACTGGTATTGCCTCTTGCGAGGAATTGAAAAAACTCGCCAAATGAAAAAGTGTTTTCTCAAATTAGCCTTCGGATTCGGCCTATAAACTGTAGGTCCCCTCCATCCCTGCAATTACTCGCATACAGGAATGGTTGAGAGCTGTCAGTCACAAGGCCCTGGTTCTCTACGGACTGTTACGCCACCTAATTTATTTGTTTATTTAAAGAGCGCAATTTATATGGAAGCAGTATAGTCTCAAGAACTTTGGGTCTGTTTGATCGAGGCCAGTAGCATTAGATTTAATCAATATTATTTTACCTAAAATGTCTTCCTCTTTTATTCTTATAAAACTCAGAGAGCTGTTGATAACAGTTGGTTCCTCCTCAGTAAGGGAATGAAAGGATGGAGCAACGTTTAAGGGCATGGAGGCAAAATTTTTGTTGAAAGCATCACAATCGACATCACCAACAGGGTTTTTAGATCGTTTGCCAATACCGATTTCACGCAGGTTTTTTAAATGATTTTTTGCCAGAGGTTAAAGAACCAAGGTTATTTTCAAAGTAAAGTCTGTTTGCCTTTCAAACCATTACGACAACGTGATTACGCAGCCTGCAATACAATTTCTGGACGTATTCCAGTTTATAACGTCTCAATTGACTGTAGGCTGCATCTCGTCGTGACATTAGAACAGAGATGTCACTATTCAGCCAAGGTGGAGCCGTATGCCTAACGAGAAGGGTTTCAATAATAACATGACTCTCAAAAAGCTGATTGACGTTATGCCCTAAAAACCTGGCTTGATCATTTACATTTTGCATATCGTACAGTGAGTTCCATTCTACCAAGCCAAAATCAAGCACTAAGTCAGATGTGTTTAAGTTTTCCAAGTCTCGGTATTGAAAAAATAGTTGATCAAAGCTGGTGCTAAAAGCTGGCTGTAAAGCATAACCAGCATTTCTGGCAAGATACGGATCTAGTAGCGAACTAGACTCCTTGGTGAAGTGGTTAGCAGTAGAGGAAGTATTCAAAATAATTTCGTGCAACGAAGAATAACGTTTTTGACATCTGGTAAAATTTTGAGAAAAATCAAATCCACAGATTTTCTTACAAAAATAAAAACATACCTAAAAGTTGGTAAAAATTGATTTCCGACTCAAATATCAAATATAGCTTTTCAAAAATCAATTGTATCTTATACAAAATATTTTTTCAACATTCAGTAAATTTTTGAGAAAAATCAAATTGACATTTTTTAAAAAATTAAAAGAAGTTGGTAAAAACAAATGATTTTCGACTCAAATATGTTTTCAAAAATTTGAGATTATGGCTTTCAATTAATTTTAACTTATAAGAAAAATTGTTTTGAAAATTTTTCAAGACTTTGAGACATTGAAAAGCACGCCACGAGACTAGGCGTATTCTCAAATGACTTTTGCAGAAGCTGTATGGACGAGGAAGAGGAAGAAACGGTTCTTCATCTTCTCTGCACATGCCCTGCTCTGGCTCGAAAACGCAAGAATTACCTAGGAAAATTCTTCTTTAACGATCTAAATCATTTCGGTATAATCAACCTCTCACGTTTCGTAAGGGACTCAAGCTGGTTCCATTGAGCTAAGGAGGAAGCCTCAAGATTTATGTGGTATTACAATGGGTCATTAATCTGACCTAAGTGTGTCCGTTTCCATCTTGGACAGCCACTATAACCTAACCTAATCTTGGGACATTGGCTTTTAACTACTTTTATGTTTTAAAAAATATTGTTGTCAACATTTAGTAAAATTTTGAGAAAAATCTAATTGACAGTTTTTTTTTAACCCAACAAAAACCTACAAACTTTTAAGCAAGACAAATCGACAGACGGGATGGCAAGTTATCAATGTGGGTCCCACCCCAGCCTCTTTATTACATTTACTTTTGAAACCGCAAAATGGTTTAAAATTTGGAATAGCAAGTTATTTGCTAAATATTAATAAAACTACTTATAAGTTGAATTCTCTTCTTCCAAAGAAAAAAAAAAAACATTTAACATTTAATTTAATTAAATTAATTTTATTAATTCAAAATTAATATTTAAATAAATTAATTTTTTAACTTTTCCTTAGAAAATTTTGTATAGCAGTTTTCTAGAAGTTCAAGGATATTTGGTCATATTTAAAATGGATTTAATTATAAAAAATTAACAAACTAAAAATAAAAACAAACTTTTTGTTTGTTAAAAAATTCATAGTCCAATTAAACTGGTGCAGTTAAAAAAAATCTTAAACTTAACCCTCAAATCTGTTTCATATCCCTTTACCAGTTTAAAACAAATCTCACACAAAGTTGAACCGTCGAGTGTTATAACGATGATGACGAGCGACGACGACATCATTAAACTTTTTTAACTCTTTTACGCAATAAATTCTCCTGACATAAAATTTTTAAAACAAAAATGAAAGTAGAGGAACATCAGGAATAGGAGGATGAATTTAAGAAAATTTTCCTTGGTTTTAACTCACCAGCATCATCCAGAAGAATATTGTCTGGTTTGATATCCCTGAAAATAAACAAATTTAAGGAATAACGTTATATGAAACATTAATTATTCTACGAAATGAAGCCCAAAACCAAATTTAAATTTTGTCAAACTCTGTTAAAAAAAAAGTAAAAACAAAAAATTAAATATTATCTCCGACTAAAGGAGGAATTGTAAACAAGGAATTTTGATACTGTTTCGAAAGAGTAGAACAGAACGGTACCAAATCACCTTCATTTCCGGAATTGTTGTAACACAAAACAAACATGTACCTAGTACTTGCATTCCAAATAAAGTCAGGAGCTATGAAAATCTCCATTCCATGTCATCATATGAAATGATTAGAAATACTGCATCAACGAAGTCGATACTTAAATGCTTCCCCACAACAACCGAATAACGAACAAGAAAAACCCCTGTTTAGGTGATGTGGTGTTTATAAAAATGACTTTAATTTAGACAGCTCCAAAACACTGACCAAATCAATCGATTTTCAGTCAATATGTTGGTAGTCAATGTAGAACAAGTTATTCCCATTATGTTCTGCAAAATTCTATAGCTAGCAATTTTATTACCTGATGTGATGTACATTTAGGTCATATGAACCATAATTTTCTCAAAACATTGATGGCAGGTCATGGTGTGCATAGGGTGATGGTGGAATATGTGTAGTTGGCAGTTTTACAACGTCTTTTAGTCAGCTAAAAACCTTCTGACATATTTAGTGTGAAACTTTTAAGCACCATACCTATGGAGATATAACTAACCTAAAATATCATTCCCATTAAGTAATTCAAATTTTTAATTAGCCTGTCACTTCTGTGCATGGTTTTGGTTCTTAGACTTTATTACATTTCACGTATATGTATTTCCATGATATAAAGCTAAAACTCATTTACTTAGAAAATAAAAGTTAAGAGGAAATCAAATGAAAAAACTCGTTAATTTTGTCAATTGTGATCTTATTTTTGAAATCCTCCAAAAATTTCGTGAAAAACATACATTTTTGAGATAAGCTGAACTTTTATTTGAATCATATTTTGTTGAAAACATTTGTCTCTAGTTAATAAATTTTATCTTTGGATCGACACAAATACTATGAAACTAAATTAACCTTTGTACTACTTTTTGTTTTTGTAGATAACCTAATGCTGAACCCAGTTCACATTTAAACAAGGCAACGCTTTCCTCAGAAAATTTGACCTGTAATAGAAAAAAATCTCATATATAAAATTTTCCTGTCACAGTGTTAGTTGTCATACTCCTCCGAATCGGCTTAACCAATTTTAATGAAATTTTGGATATAAAGGGTGTCCCAAAATTAACGCCAGATTTGAATTCAATAGAAAACGCCGTTTTTAGTCTTTTGATAGTTATATTTGTATTGACTCGTAAAGTACATAGGATGGGGTTATGTATGGAACAACACATCGGACAAATGGCCTCCACGGCTTTGCATGCACATGCGCACTCTTTTGTTGAAATTTTCCATGACCATTCTGCATAAATGTGCCTGAATTTCGTTGATGCAGCGTTGAATCTCCTCCTTTAATGCACGGGTGGTTGTGGGCTTGTTGACATAGACTTGTGATTTCAAATAACCCCATAAAAAGAAGTCTAATGGTGTTAAATCAAACGATCTAGGAGGCCAATTTTGATGACCGAAACGAGAGAGTACACGACTTGGAAATGTCTCATGCAGTAATTGAATTGTTTCACGGGCTGTATGAAATGTGGCACCGTCTTGTTAAAACCACATATTGGACACATCAATATAATCCAATTTTGGCAGAAAGAACTGTGTAATCATGTCGCAATATCGAGCACCAGTAACAGTCACTGCTTGACCAGCATCATTTTCAAAAAAAATATGGCCCAATTATGACTCCAGCCCAAAATCCACACCATACAGTCACGCGTTGTGGATGCTTTTGTTTTTCGACAATCACAAGTGGGTTCTCCGAACCCCAAATGCGGCAATTTTGGCGATTGACAAAGCCATCAAGATGAAAATATGCTTCATCACTTAGGATGATTTTGCTCGAAAAATCAGGGTCCATTTGTTGATGTTCAATAATCCATTCAACGAACTCTCTTCTCTGTCCATGGTCATTAGGCTTCAATTGTTGTGTTAATTGAATTTTGTAAGCATGAAGACACAGATCTTTGGTGAGTATACGCTGTAGAGAGGTTCTTGAAATTTGCAATTCTTGTCCACGACGTCGAATTGAGGTTCCTGGATTGTCAGCAACACTCTCACGCACTGCTTCGACATTCACATTTGAACGGCTTGTTTTTGGACGACCAGTGTGTTTGGCGTCTCCAACGGATCCAGTCTCCATGAATTTTTCAATTAATCTCTTCACAGTTGACGAAGTTAAAACACTAGTCCGACCATATTTTGTATGAAATTTTCGAACTGCAGCCGCCAAGCTTTCACTATTTTTGAAATATTCTTTAATAATGAAGACGCGTTGTTTTATCGTGCAACGCTCCATTTTTAATAACCCTATACTGTTAGCTGTCAAATCGCTTTTTTTCAGGGTTGCCAAAACTTCACTGCACAAATGGCGGCAAATTCAAATCTTGCGTTAATTTTGGGACACCCTTTAGAAAAAAACCTAATATATACAATTTTCCTGTCACATTGTTAGTTGCCATACTCCTCCGAAACGGCTTAACCAATTTTAATGAAATTTTGGATATACAATTGTTAGGCCTGAGAGTAGGTTTTTATCTATTTTTATATTCCTAAGTGCTATTGTTTGATAAATATTGTTAAATTAATAATTTTAAACCCTGTCGATAACTGCGGAAGTGATAATTGATCAATTATACTTTGTAGGAGATGTAATTGCTTATTATTTATTTTTGTTTTATTCATAATTTTATAATTTTAGTTCTCAGATTAACTGAATTAATATTACCTCAAAAATACTTAAGACTACGCAAGCGTGTCTACGTGTGGCCATGGCGCGATTGCGTCAAGCTGAATCAGAAGATGAACGAGCTAGAAGAAATAAACAAAGACGAATAGAACAAATGCAAGCGCTCCGTTTGACAGCTAGCAGAAGCGAAGCAAGTTACTAGCAGTGTCAAAAGGTATACATCGATCAATTACATATAATTCATTTCTGCGTCTAGAATTCGAGAATTACCCTGATATTCAATATTATGCCCATGCCCAAGTGGTAATTGGTGCTATGGACAAGGAACGTTCGCATTGCAAAGCTCATAAGTTTAAAAATGAGACACCCGGAATGTGTTGTTCATCAGGAAAGGTGCAATTTCACCACCGGAACCATTGAACGGTTTACTTATCGGCACAGATCCAGATTCTAATCTGTTCCTAAAGTCAATTCGAACATTTAATTCGTATTTCCAAATGACAGCATTCTTAGCAACAGAAATAGTTAAGAATATTTCTATCAATAATAATGGTCAACAATTCAATTCAACATTTAAAATCAAAGGCCAAATTTATCACCAAATGGGCTAATAACTGCCAATGGCTAACGAAGCATCTAAATTTTTACAAATTAACTTTATGGGCTTTATGGTAGTACCCGTAGCATGATGGTTAGTGCGTTGGACTGTCATGCAAGGGGTCTTGGGTTCAATCCCTGCCTGTGCCACCTTAATTTAAAAAAAATTAATTTTCGCGGGTACTGCCTCTTGCGAGGAATTGACAAATCCTTCAAGAGTAATTCTTGTCATGAAAAAGTGCTTTCTCAAACTAGCCGTTCGGATTCGGCCTTAAATTGTAGGTCCCTTCCATTCCTGACAACATTACTCGCACACAGGAATGGTTGAGAGTTGTAAGTCACTAGGCCCTGGTTCACAACGGACTGTTGCGCCACCCCATTTGATTTGATTTTTTTGAACTTTATGGGCGGAGAAGATAAACGTGTGGATGCACGTTGTGGCTATAATAACCTCGACTAACTTTTTGCCAGACGCATCGTCAGCGACCTGGATGCTCTATTGAATGAGCACAATGAATAGTTGAAAATATTCAAGTCTCACACGCACAAATTACAAAGTGATAATCACGCTATTGTCAACAGTCCTAATAAAACACCTGTTGGAGAGTATATTCGTAGATTTAATGCACCTGTTCTTGACGATGTTCCTGGAATCATGGTTGGCGATCTTACAGCTGCTCAAGAAATCATGATTCGTAGAAGAAATAATAATCTACAGTTTATTGCTGTTACACATCGTACATATGACGCTTTCCAATATTCGCTAATATTTTGGAAGGGACAGGATGGGTATTGCATAAATATTAAACAACGAGATCCCGCAACATGTGCTGAAACAAACAAGAATGTCAGCTAGAAGGCTTTTTGCGCGTATCAGTTGATGATTAGACGCGACCAGAACAACGTTATTCTACGATGTCGTGAGCTTTGTCAGCAATTCATGGTCGACATGTATGTAAAGATACAGAGCGAACGATTACGTTACTTGAGATTTAATCAACAAAAGTTGCGTGTGGAAGAATATATTCACCTACGAGACGCTATCATCACCAACGCCGAAGCCGCTCAAATCGGTAACTCCGTTAGTCTACCATCATCATACATAGGCAGTCCACGCCATATGCAAGAATATGTCCAGTATGCTCTGACTTACGTACGCGAATATGAGCGGCCGTGTTTATTTATCACGTTCACGTGCAATCCGAAATGGTCGGAGATTACATCTTTACTATTGCGTGGACAAAATGCAATACTTCGCCATGACATTACAGCACGTGTATTTAGACAAAAATTGAAGTCTTTAATAAATTTCATTACAAAATTACATGTATTCGGTCCCACACGTTGCTAAATGTATAGCGTTGAATGGCAAAAGCGGGGATTACCCCATGCTCACATTTTGGTTTAGTTAGTCGATAAAATACGTCCTGTGGAAATTGACAGTATAATTTCTGCGAAAATTCCAGATCCGTCTACTGATCAAATGTTGTTTGATATTGTTACAACAAATATGATTCATGGCCCATGCGGCAATCTTAATCGTTCATCACCTTGCATGGCAAATGGAAAGTGTACTAAAAGTTTTCCAAAAAATGTCACTAACGATACGATCACAAATGTTGATGGATATCCAACATATCGTAAAATTAATCCCGATAATGGCGGACAATCATTTGTTAAAAATATAAATAGAGTAGACATTGACAATGATAACCGTTGGGTATTTCCATATTCGCCTTGCAATGACTATAAATAAGTCTCAAGGTCAAACGATGTCTGTCTGCGGCTTAGATTTGAGCACTTCACTTTTTTCACATGGACAATCATACGTGGCGTGCTCTCGAGTGGGAAAATCATCCAATTTATTTGTATTGCCGAAGGATGGGATCACAAAAAATATTGTACACTCTGTTGCTTTAAGGGATTGATATTGTTTTTTGTAGTGTTGTAATAATTAGTGATATGCTAAATTAAATTAATTAATTAAAAAAATTTGTTTGGTGATTTGTTATTTTAATATTTTGTTACCGTTTACAGTGCTCAATACCTCTCCCACTTACATATATACCACACACTTACAATAATTTAGTTATTTATTTCTAACAAAATATTCTCTAGAAATGATCAAATGACAAAACAAGGTTTGTCGGTTCAGCTAGTATTTATGTAAAAGATTTTTAATTTATCTATTTACAACCATATTTTATAACTTAGACAATAAGTTTTATAATATTTTGTCGTGTTGGTTTATAAATTAAATTAAAACATTTTTAGTTATAGGCAACATTTCATTTATATTTCAATGATTGATTAAAATCTGATATTTTGTTATTTTGGGGTTGGCTCCTTTTTTCCGCATTTAATTATATGTGTTATTTAAAAGTAAATATTAATTATTAATTTTTGTTCAATCAGAAGCAATGTGACTAAATTTGAGTCAGAATTGTATCTAATACTTAGCTTACAAAGAATGATTTGATTACATTTCTTAAAAACAATATAAAGTTTTTTTTAAATCAATACAATACAATACAAAAAAGAACCGATTTTAAAGTAAGCACCAAAGAAACATTTTTGATTGAATTAAAAATCATATTTCTTTAAATATTATCAAATGGCATATTTTTTAAATAATGTTTCCTGTGTGGACACACTCTTAGGAGGCTATAAATTTCTAGTATTTGAATGCGGTATTCCATAACATTAAAAAATCTGTCATTAAACTTGCCTTAAATTGAGGTGATTTAAATGAGCTAAATTGTATATGTTTTCATTTCTTTTAAATGGGAGCGGTATGGAAATATTCTTTATTCGCCAAAAGAGAAACATTCTTTTTTAGTTTCGGTAAGGATTAAACGGTTTTCAAAATGGAGACAATTTTGTAGGCTGTGTGGTTTTATGTGGAATTTGTATGGGAAAATTTTCGGTGTACAACAGTTCATGTAACTATGTGACTGTCTCAAGTAATGGTCAATTGTCTAGGCTTGTGTTTGAAAACTGTCGATGTTTCTTCATATGTTTGTATTTTTATTTTGATGCGGAAAAATTTCAGTTTCGATTTTTATTTATTTTATCTTCTCAAAGAATTGCCCTACTTGTTATATGTTTTCTTTCCTGCCCATATATTAACATTAACTGAACTGTCTTTGGCTAGAGAACTTATCATTTTTTTTTTAAATATTAAACAATTTATGTACATATTATGTTTTTGAAATTTGATATCTCGAAAATGGTTTTTTTTTAACGAAATTGAAAAGTTTAATGCATACTTAAAATATTTTTAAGTTATGAGTTGTTATAGATAGGAAACGAGTGATAGGGAGATGGTGTTTCCACCCAGGCACCTCTCCTTTCATCCAGATCGCAGCGGAGAAATTCCCAAGAAGGATTAAACTACTTACTAAACACCTTTTAGAGCTTCTGCGACATATTCGAAGCCCAGGCCTGTAAGGAGTGGTTATGCGGGCTCTTGACCTTAGATTTACATAAATCAAGAACTTGATACTTCAGGTTGAAGGTCGTACTTCAGGGTAACTTCCTGACAAAAAGTCACTTATCTTAGCAAATATATCATGAATTACTAATAGTGCTCGGTTGGGAGGGGTAAACTATTCATAAGAATTAGTAAAGCAGATTAGACTAGTTTTGTCCGACTTTTATTAGAAAAAAGAAAATATAAATAACTACCCAAAAAGCAATTTTACTTAAGAGAATGGATTCCTATTAGCAAATTACATACATACATAATTAGATTAATCATAATTTTTGTTTTTTCCAGGAAATTATAAATTCAAACAACTGGAAGAATCGATTTTTTGATATTCAGATATTCAAGGTTCAAACCATGGTCTATTTCTGTAAAACATTTAATGTCCGTTTGTCGTTTATAAAAAAACTGCCAAAGTTTATTTCGGAAAAATCAACGTTTTGAGAAACTTCCGAAGTCATATGCTACTCCGTTTTCAGATTACATATTAAAAAGATTAGAGCTCCCTTTGCCTAAATTTTAGTTCGAGTAATATCTATATGATTATTATCAGGTCAAGGTCAAAAATAAAGTAGAAAAAGAATAAAAAGAACAAATTATTTAGAACCGATGGATAATCATTATTTAAAATATCTCCCAAAGAGCTCGGTTTAAGACTGAGTTGCAATACCTCTAATACCATTACAAAAGCTTTAAATTTTTGTCAATGTAGTGTATCTAAATTCAGTATTAATAAATAAAATAAAATCTCTCTAAGCAAATATTTTAATTTGTATGTTGTTTATTTTACATCTAACTTACCCTTTGTTGAAGGTGATATCTGATACCTCATCCAGTTTGTCATAAATAAGTCCTCCTCATCTGAAAAATGTCAACAAAATAAATAAAAAAACACGTTTACCATAATTTCACTTGCAGAAAAGAAACTGAAAATATTAAAAATGCAAATATTGTCTGTATTCATTTGAAACCTTAAAATTCTGTAAATATTCATATAAGCTCAAGAACAAAAATGGTACTACGTAGGTGCTCAACTGAATGACTTTCTAACCACAATAACACTTCAAAAATATTTATGTGTACTTGACTTATGTACTGTACTTAGTATGAAGTGAACATATAAAGTATATAAAAATCCATCTTCGAAGAAGTAACTCACCAAAAAAGGATGCTCCAATGACGAAAGTAATTCAACCTCTTTGATAACACCACCCAAAGCCCCGCGGTTCTCACAAGCTCCTCGACTTATATATTTTATTGCATATAATATTAGAGAATCACGTTTCTGTACGATACAAACCTGTTGACAGAAATATACAAAAATATAAAAACATAAATGTAAGTCACATGTACGTTGAAAAAGGCAAGGTAAGGCAGAAGGTAGGTATGGAAGGTATACTCTTAACTGTTTCATCATTTATTTTGAAAGGAAAAATGTCCCATATACATACAAAACCATATACATACATAACTATTTGCTTGAACTGACTCTTTTTTTTTAATAGGGGCTATCGACCTGGAAACAGACTTCAAGGTTACAGGGTTGCCAGATGATGGGGGCATACACATGCATATATGTATTATGTATTATATTTGGAGCGTAAGAATGGTTTCTCTATAGAGGGAACCAAAAATAGTGACAGTTAAAAAGAAACAAGCTTAAATGTCAGATAAGGACTTGGTAATCACCAACCCACGGGTTTCATAAAAAAGAAAGTAGATTTGCATTGTGAATTTCTGCAGAATTCAACTTGTTTGCTTCCGTACGACACTAAAACATTCTCATGTTTTTTATGAATGGGTGTCAGCGCAATGCGGACTTATACCATTGCTCTTAGAGCTGCAATATGTGCAAACAAAACTCTCCAGCAATCATTAAACTGGAAATTTTTGAGTCTCTTTTGTATCGGCTAAAGAAGTGTTATCTCAAAGCAGACTTCATATTAGCTCCCTAATAGGTGTCCTTACGGGACACTGTCTTATAGGCAGACACGCAATACGACTTGGCGTAGCCTCAAACGACTTCTGTAGGAGCTGTATGGACGAAGAAGAAGAGGAAACAATCTCTCATCTCCTCTGCACTTGCCCTGCTCTTTCACTCAGACGCAAACTTCATCTGGGGGACTACTCTTTTGATAATCCCAGTGAACTGGCTAAAAAGGATGTCAAATATCTTCTTCGCTTTATAAAAAGATCAAAATGGTTTGACTAGTTAGAAGTAATTCTCTAGATTCATGTGGTATCACAACGGGCATTTCTCTTGGCCTAAGTGTGTGGATTTTTAATCCGCAGCCACGTTAACCTAACCTAACCTTGTATCAGCTCAGAAATCAATTTAAAAACTTACATTCTTTTTGATTGTTTTTGGCAGAAGACAGGCTACTTGGATTATTAAGTTATTTTTTTTTAATAAAATAATTGACACGTATATAAAAATTTAGAAAAATAGTTGAAAAGAAAAGAAAGAAAAGAAAAGTCAAGAAGTTTGTTCATTATTAAGGCTGTTGTTGTTGGCGGTATTGTGCTTCTTTGTGTTTTTTTTAGTTTAAGCTGCTTTTGTCATAAGAAACACCGACTTAGAAAACTTTACACAAAAAAATTAGTTTGGACGCTATAACCACGAACGGAGATTTGAAAGCAACCTACACTGATAAATCCTCATTCGTCCAAGTCTGTCGATATTTCCAAAAGATTTACAAACTATTAAAACAACACTTTCTGTAAGTGAAAATCCTTATTGTTTTCAACAAACATCAGTCGAAAACAATTTTTTATCAGTTTATAGTTATTTTTTGTTTGTTTTCGTTTCTAGAAAAAAAGTTGTCAATTGGATATTTCTACAAGTTTAGTAAAACTGAACAAATATGATGAAACCAAATTTATTTCAGATATTGTTATGGTTCCCCAAATATTTTAATTTTTACCAACTTTTAGTAGTATTTTTTTAGGTTAGTAAGAAACTGTTACTTTTATTTCCTTACCACATTTCAAAAACGATATCCTTTGATGCATATAATAATTTTGGATAGGTATATTATTTTAAGTTCACAAAATATTCAAGGTGACAAATATTTGTTTCATGTTTTTTTGATTTATAAAAAAACGTTTAATAATTTTTGTTTAGTTTAAAGCAGTTAACAATTTATAAAATAAAATTGAATGGAATTTGCTAGCGTTGTTGGATGGACCAAGGGTAAACCAAATTTTGTATTTACTTTCCATAGGATGTTGATGTAATCAGTCCGATTTGGCGAATTAAAATTTTTTAAATTTCTCGGTGTTTCAAAGTCTCTAGAATCTAAATAAAAGATTTTCAGAGAGATATGTGCATGTGTACATACGTTCATACGTTTATACGTTCATACGTGGATACATCCATACGTCAATATGACTGACCGTTCAGGATAATTAGTCAAGAACCAGTAGAGATATCGACTTTAATTTTTGTATGTATGTAGATAATAAAATAGAAAGATGCAGAAATGACTCTCAAAAAATTATATTTTTTACCAAATCAATTTTTAAAAAAAGTTAACATTTTGGGTAAAATAAAATATCTCACGAATGAATAACGCTAGCGACTTAAATTAAATGTAATAATGTTTTTTTATATATCAAAAACACTAACAAAAAATAATTAACACCTCGAATATCTTACGAAGACATTGGCGTTAAACAAAATTTTGTCATATAGAAAATATCTCGTGAATAAGTGAAGGTATTGTCTTCAAATTGAGTAGATTTTGTGCTTAATTTTGTTCTAAACGTAAGCTATAGTTCTTGGAAAAACCCAATAGGGATCGATGTAAGCTAGTAAAAATTACAAAAAATCATATAATTGTTTTTTTTTTTTTAAATTTAAACCCGATTATCTTACGAAAACAAAGTAATTTTATCTTCGAAATTTCGAATCGAATTGACATTTTTTTTACAAAAAATTCAGTTAAATTTTGAAATAAATCAAATTGACAGTTTTTAAAAAAAAAAATTAAAGTTAAAAGAAAAATTAATAAAAGTTGGTAAAAATTGATTTTCGAATCAAATATCTTTTCAAGATTTTTAGATTTTGGCTTTAAACTTATGTTATGCTATAAGCAATGTTTTTTTTAAATATTCGGTAAAATTTTGAGAAAAATGGAATTGTCGGTTTTTTTACAAACAATTAAAAACTAAAACAAAACAATACTAAAACTTATTAAAATTTTATTTTGACTCAAATATGTTTTCAAAAATTAAAAATATTGGCTTCAAACTTATTTTATTACACAGAATGTATTGTTTTTGACGTTCGTACATTTTATATAAAAATCCAACAGTCAGTTTTTTCATAAAAAATTAAAATCTACAAACAGTACGCAAAATTGGTAAAAATTTATGTTAATTTCTCGATATCTCCTAAATAATAAAAGATATTGACTTTAAAATAATTTCATTCATCCAATTTGTTTGTTCATTTAAGAAATATTTTTTTTTTAAGAAATGTTACTAAAATTGGTAAAAATTAGTTTTCGACTGAAATTCTATTTAACAAAACTAGATTTTAAAACTAAACTAATTCCTTATATGAAAAATATTGTTGGTAATTTTAAAATTTTGTAAGAATAATTCAACTAACAACTTTTTAAACCCAACACAAAAACTTCAAACATCCAAGCCTCTTTTTTTATTTTGAATTGTAATGCTAAATAAACAACAACTCAATTTTTTGAAAGTTAATTCATGAAGAATGATGTTATTATCTAAAAACAAAATTTATTTGAAGGCTTTATCTCAACTGGTTCTTGTGATGTGGCCAACAAAATAGGAACCCCGGAATCGGACGGATTACAGTGATTAAAGAAGGTATTTAATGACTGACATTGTAACTGATGTAGTTCGATTTCACGAGCTTAACTTTTAATGAAATAAATTCTACTATGCTCTATTTGTTTGCCTTGTTCTATTTACACCAACTATTATAAAGCGAAATTAAAGAGTACCTAGGTATTAAGAAAAGTTGGGCTCATTAATTAATCATGACAATATTATTGACCTGATAAAAACAAAACATGACAGACGCTTAATGCCGACGACTAAGTCCCCTATTTACTTCAAATTAAGTATTTTAACAATATTTTATTATCAAAAGTGCAATTTTTTATTGTTTGGATTTTTAAAAAAATATTGAATTTTATTTTTTCAAAATTTGATATCTCAAAAACGGGTCAGCGTTTTTTTACGAAATTCAAACGTATAGCGTATATTAACAATCTCTAAACAATTGCCTACCAAAAATATTTTTAGAACAAAATTGAAAAATTGTATATATAAAAAATTAATTTAAAAAAAACCGCTCTAACGATTTTCATAAAAAAAATTTGAAAAATAAAATGTTTTTTATTTATAAAATGGCATTTAAATTTTTGAAGACAAACTTATTTTTCAGGCGTAATTTTGAATCTTAAAACAGTTTTTTTTTTAATATTTTAAGTGTGCATGAGCCCGAAAGAGCGAATTATTTTGACAAAATTGTAATTACATTCCTAGCTTTTATCTTAATTAGTGCATTTTGTACATATTTATGTATTTTTATAACTAAAATTATTGTAAATACCAACAATGGCCGCCCATGTAGCGCAACTTTATCGGATTAACGAATATGATATATTTAATCAACAATCTATTTTAAAGTGTCTATCAAGAAGTATTATCTTGGTACCTTTGTACATGTGATTTTAAAATATTATTCTTTACGAATAAGGTTGTTTCACACATGATTTACTTGCCTTCGCCTATATAAAAGAATAAATACTTAGTACAAGTTAAAGAAACGGACCAGAAAGAGTATATGTAATTTCTATTAGAATCACTTTTTCAACGTATACATATTATACCTACTTAAAGGTATTACGTACAACTTCTACAACTGCTGCTTTCGTATCATTTCATAACTAAAATCCAAAACGCTCAAAAGCCTGACCTTAAATAACACATGAATAGCAATTTCTTGTACCTGTACGTATGCTTGTTATTTTTTTAAACTTTAACAAAATAAATAAACTGAACGTAAAAACTCCATGTTTGCGATGAAAGCTTGTAGTAAAGATGGAATGTAGTATGTACTTTTTAGCTACCAATAAGATTCCTTAATTATCATTATCACCATAAACATGTCCTTTTTTATCTATCTGCATAAAGCTAAGCACGCCAATGAACTATTTCTAATTCGTATTAGACACCTACCTGCTACCTAACTACACAACCAATAGGCGATCGCTTTACAATTTAAACATTCATGGTCTGCCCTTTCTTATCTTATTAACTTCCCATAGGAAGTTATTGTAATGGGTCCGATTTGTCAAATTGAAAATTTTGACATTTCTCGACGTTTCAAGGTCCCTAGAGTCGAAATAAAAGATTTTTAGAAAGATGTCTGTGCGTGCGTGTGTACGTACGTTTGTACCTCCGTACGTCCGTACGTTCGCGACGTTTTTTTCGTCGTCCATAGCTCAAGAACCAGAAGAGATATCGATTTAAAATAAATTTTGTTATACAGATAATAAGGCAGAAAGATGCAGAAAGGCTCTCAAGAAAATTGCGTGGGTGGTTTTTTTACCATAGCAGTTTGAAAAAAAGGTGAAAATTTTGGTTAACCCTAAATATCTTACGAACCAAAAACGCTAGCGACCTAAATTAAATTTTATATAATATATTGTAACGTGATACCAAACAAGTATATTTTTTGAAAAAAATCAATATAACGGTTTTTTTTATAAATCAATAAAACTAAAAAAATAAATTTGTCACCTCCAAAATTTTACGACTGAAATATGATTTCATCTCCAAAAGAATTTGGTGCAACGAATAATAATGTTTTTGATATCTGATAAAATTTTGAGAAAAATCTAATTGACAGTTTTTTTTTATAAAAAATAAAAATCTAAAAAAAACATTACTCAAAGCTGGTAAAAATTGATTTTCGACTCAAATATCTTTTCAAAAACTTGAAATTTAGGCTTCAAACTTATTTTATCTTATAAGAAATATTGTTTTCAACATTTTGAAAAATGTTGAGAAAAATCGAATTGACAGTTTTTTTACAAAAAATAAAAACCTAAAAAAGGAATGCATAAAAGTTGGTAAAAATTGATTTTCGACTCAAATATCTTTTGAAAACTTTGAGATATTGGCTTTGATTTACTTTAATCTTTCAAAAAATATTGTTGTCAACATTCCGTTAAAGTTTAAAAAAAATTGAGTTCACAGTTTTTTAACAAAAAATAAAAACCTAAAAAAAAATTTATAAAAGTTGGTAAAAATTGATATTCGACTCAAATATCTTTTCAAAACTTTGAGATAATAGCTTCTAATTAATTTTTGCTTATAAGAAATATTGTTTTGAACATTAGGACAAATTTTGAGAAATATCGATTTTACAAAAAATAAAAACATTAAAAAAAAATGTATAAAAGTTGGTAAAAATTGATTTTCGACTCAAATATCTTTTCAAAAACTTGAAATTTAGGCTTCAAACTTATTTTATCTTATAAGAAATATTGTTTTCAACATTTTGAAAAATGTTGAGAAAAATCGAATTGACAGTTTTTTTACAAAAAATAAAAACCTAAAAAAGGAATGCATAAAAGTTGGTAAAAATTGATTTTCGACTCAAATATCTTTTGAAAACTTTGAGATATTGGCTTTGATTTACTTTAATCTTTCAAAAAATATTGTTGTCAACATTCAGTTAAAGTTTAAAAAAAATTGAGTTCACAGTTTTTTAACAAAAAATAAAAACCTAAAAAAAAATTTATAAAAGTTGGTAAAAATTGATATTCGACTCAAATATCTTTTCAAAACTTTGAGATAATAGCTTCTAATTAATTTTTGCTTATAAGAAATATTGTTTTGAACATTAGGACAAATTTTGAGAAATATCGATTTTACAAAAAATAAAAACATTAAAAAAAAATGTATAAAAGTTGGTAAAAATTGATTTTCGACTCAAATATTTTTCCAAAAATTGTAGATATTGGCTTTTAACAACTTTTATCTTTCAGAAAATATTGTTGTCAACATTCAGTTAAATTTAAAAAAAAAATCGAAGTGATAGTTTTTGTGCAAAAAATTAAAAACCTAATAAAAATTTACCAAAAGTTGGTGAAAATTGATTTTTGACTCAAATATATTTTCAAAAACTTGAAATATTTTCTTCAAACTAATTTTATCTTATAAGAAATATTGTTTTCAATATTCGATAAAATTTTGAAAAAAATCGAATTGACAGTTTTTTTTACAAAAAACAAAACTCTAAAAAAAACAATTCTAATACTTGGTCAAAATTTACTTTCAATTTAAATAGCTTGTCAAAAATTGAAAATATTGGCTTCAAACTTATTTTATTTCAGAGAAAATATTGTTTTCGATATTCAGTAATTTTTATATAAAAATCCAACAGTCCGTTTTTTCATTAAAAAAATCTACAAAAAATAGTACGCAAATTTGGTAAAAATTGGTACGAGTACATATAGACAAACTTAGAAGCAAGACAAATCGACAGACGGGATGGGAAGTTATCAGTGTGGGCCGCATCCCAGCCTCTTTTTATTTTAAATTGTAATGGTAATAAACAACAACTCAATTTTTTGATTTATTTTAATTCTGCATCTTTTGATGTTATTATCTAAAAACAAAATTTATTTGACCACTATATCTCAACTTGTTCTTGTGGTATGGCCGACTAAAAAGGGACCCAAAATCGCACGGATTACAGTGATTAAAGAAGGTATTTAAAGACAGACATTGTAACTGATGTAGTTTGATTTTACGAGCTTAACTTTGAAGGAAATAAATTCTACTACTCTCTATTAGTATGCCTTGTTCTATCTACACCAACTATTATAAAGCGAAATTAAAGAGTACCTAGGTATTAAGCAAAGTTGTTCTCATTAATTAATCATGACAATATTATTGACCTGATAAAAACAAAACATGACAGACGCTTAATGCCGACGACTAAGTCCCCTATTAACATCAAATTAAATATTCATTAGTTTAATTTTGCATTTGTTTTAAATTAATAGTTGATTCAATTTAAATTTATGTTCGTCACCATCTATTGTGACTTCTAAAAAAGGTCAAGGATAATGTTTATAATTTTTCGAAAACAGGAACACTATATATCTTTGCAACAGCAACGACAAATAAAATAAAAATGAAGAGAATTACGACATCGACATCAGAACCAAAACAAAAGGAATTAATAAAAACAGCCCACTTTATTCTTCTTTTAACAAAAAGCTGTTAAAATGACATTTACACTTTTCATTTCATCGTTTTATTTTTCCAGTGAAAATCTGCGACAAAACCTCCATCCGTATTTTGTGCTTTGTTTTTTTCTTTTTAGCTTGCATAGAAGATTATTTTTAAGAGGGTTGATGTGGAAGGTACCTTACCTTCATGTTGTGTAACTTATGGTCTGTACACAAGTAACGGAACGAGGAGGGATAAAGTAATTTTAATGTCTATCATCAGCATCACCCTATATAGAGTTCAGTTTGGTTTGGTTCTGTCGGTCGGTTGGTTGGTAGGAAAGAGAAGAAAAGCAAAATGATATGATTATTTTCTTATTTTCTCTCTCTCGCTCTTGAAGTCATTTTAAGTCTCGAGTTCTCGACAAAACTCAAAAGCACTCTCGCAAATAAAGAGATTAATAAATAAATATAGGAAAAGACTGTGTTGAGTGTTTTCACTTCACTTACCTTGCCAAAGCTTCCCTTTCCGATGGATCTGAGAATTTGAAAATGATCGAAATTGACTGAAAATGAATTAGACAAAAGAGATAAATTAGATGAAATATAAATTGAAACATATTTTTTTAAAATGTTATTTTTGCAGTTTAAAAGACTTGGATGGAGATATTCGATTGTGCTGAAATATGATTTAAGGCGTTATCCTTGAAAATGCGAACATATATTATGTTAATAGACTCACAGAATTAGTAATGTCTCAAGGGAGTCTCCTTCTTTTTTCTTTATATTGAATTATGTTTATAGAAATGTTGATTGCAGCTTTTTATTTAAAATATAAAAAGCGTGATGAAATCGCTCAAACTCCATATTTATGTCTTTCGTTGAAGGTTATCATAAAACGTGTCTTAATTTATGTCAAAATTAATTTAGTGTCATTTCTAGAGCAAAGCGTAAACATTTGACAGCTTACTGATTGATTTGCTGCCTTTTGGAAATTCATATAGTTACAGTAAAGTAATAAGTAATTACAACAATTTGACATTTAACTGTCATTTTCTGTAAAAATAAAGCATTTTGGGAGTGTACATATTAAATCTAAATACAATATTTTCCCCTCAAATATAGGTCAACAGTTTTTAAAATAAACCATACAAATCTCTAAACAGGGTGCTTTATTTAAACCTTAAGAATCTGGTAAATCGTAGAACATTTTGTTTATTCTATTCAACCCGAAATATATGGATTTTCATATGATTGAAATAAAAAATAATTTAATTTTTTTCAAAGTCAATCATATCATATGACAGATGGAAAAGAAACCATATTTTGGCATTCACGTAATATTTCGTTCTAAATGACACAATTATTGTTTTTCCAGACAAAAACTATTTAAATATAGAGCTTCGTTTACACGTTACTGGACAACCTAAATGCGAACTCATAGCTCAAAAATTACCTAAGCTGATAAGTATTTTTCTTTCCTTGCTGTTTTGCATGCAAAGAACAATAGAAATGTATGGATAGTTCAAAACTCTTTGATATTGGGAAAAAGTTTTAGAGAACATCACAACTCGAACTTCTTCCTGATGTGCTTGTCATTAACGGTCATACAAAATTATTTTTCAATTAAAGCAGATTTTGATTTGCTGCCATTCGTGTTGTTTAAAAAAAAAATCATTTGATGGCTGCCTGTTTGATTTGAGCGGTGCACTCAGCTCAAAGCAAAAAATATTGAAAGAAGTAGATGGTACTGTGATAAGTTCGGTGGATGAGCAAGTCAAAAGGTGGAAAGAACACTTTTCCTCCGTTTTTAACCGATTGTTTGTGAACAACGTGCAGCCGATATCTTCTGAATCACCTGAAGAAACTAATCCCCGAACCCGCACGTCACCTCCCTGTAAAGATGAGACTGTTGCCGCAATTAATCCTCCTGTATTGATCATATCAACACCCTGCGGATAATTACTGAACAGTGCGTTGAATATCGATCACCACTACACCTGCTGTTCATCGACTTCGAGAAGGCCAGAGAAACTAATTGCTTTTATTAAAGCAGCATAAGATGGATCCAAGTGTCTCGTTCTGCACGATGGTAGGTTGCCAGATGATATTGAAATCCGAAGCGGAGTCAGACGGGTCTGTATGCTGTCGCCAATATTGTTGTTGGTGATAAGCGATGTACTGGGCGGAGCTTTGTCAGGTAGCGGAGGTATCCAATGGACTTTGAAATCCTACTTAAAGCACTTGGATTACGCGTACGATGTTTGCGTACTCTCTTATACGATCATAGATCTTCATCAAATGATAACAAGTGTATAGACAGAAGCAGCAGTTGTGTGGCTGAAAATTAATGCCGGTAAAACGAAAATGATCAGCCTCGGAACCCAACTATCCTCTCAAATAAATATTTCCTCGCAACCGGCTTTCAGTACCTTGGAGGTATCGTCTCCATCGAAGGCGAAACCGAACAAGACGCCATCTGTCGCATCGGCAAAGCAAAAGCGGCTTTCGGTGTGCTATCAAAATTTTGGAGGAATAACTCTATCAGCTTAAGAACAAAGCTCGCACAAATGTCGAATCTGTGCTTCTTTATGGGTGCAGCACTTGGAAGGTTACTTCAGCCATAACAAGAAAGCTGCAAACCTTGATGAATAGATGTCTTCGTAACATCCTAAGGATTTTCTAGCCAAACGTTATATCAAATGAGGTCCTTCATAGAAGGACACGTCAGGAACCTCTAGAATCTTTAATACGAAGACGTAAGTGGCAATGGATTGGACATACGCTACGAAAAGGTAACCACTGCATTGCAGACCAAGCAATGCAGTGGAATCCGCTCACACAAGAAGGAAGAAGAGCTGGATGACCGAGAAGAACATGTCGCAGGACAGTCGAGGCGAATCAGCGACACTAGGCAAGAGTTGGAGTTGGAGGGAGCTAACACACATCTCCGGAAACAGTACACGATGGCTCGTAGGCGTAGTAGAGGTCTTATGCCGATTAAGGGGTTCCCAATGGAGTTCACAGGTCTGAGGACCTAAGTAAGTAAGTGTCCAGAATAACGATGTAGAACCCAAGCTACTCTACCAAAGATCTCATTTAAACATTTGATTCAAATAAGCCTTAAGACATGAAGTTGCTCTGTCAAATAATTTCATTAATATTTTTTTTAAAGTGATAGGGGCAAAACTCACACGTCAGGTATAAACAAACTTTTAAACATTCATCCAGTTAAAAACCTGATGATATTGACTTATTGTTTGACAACGTAAAAGTTAATGCAATCATTGAGAAATTATACGACGATCTCTGTGACAGTAAGCAGCTTTAACTTTAAAGTATGTCTTGGATATGATCTAGGAAACTCAGTCAGCACTGTTTGATATTGCTTAAATTAAACAGACAAATGTCGGGGGAAATTCGATAACCCAAAGTCCCTAATGTTCAACCAGCGAAAAGTTCACTCGTATAATAATCAATTTTTACTGACTCTAAGTTATAATCTGTCACCTTTTGTTGGGCATATTAAGAGTTTCTAACGCTAACACAAAATGATGGTGTACATTTTACGAAGAATTTTATAAGCTTATTTAAACTTATTCTTGACATAAAAAGTGGATATTATTCGGCGTTAAAATTGTAGAAATTGTAACAATAAGTAACTAGACCTTGGTTCCTTCAGACAAAAAATTTTCTTACTTTATTAACTTCCCATAGAAAGTTATTGTAATGGGTCCGATTTGTCAAATTGAACATTTTGACATTTCTCGAAGTTTCTAGCTCCCTAGAGTTGAAATAAAAGATTTTTAGAAAGATGACGTTCGTACGTCCGCACGTCGGTTCCGTACGTTCGCGACGTTTTTTCAGAAGAGGTATCGACTTCAAATAAATTTTATTATACAGATAAAAAGGCAGAAAGATGCAGAAAGGCTTCTGAAGAAAATTGCGTGGGCTGTTTTTTTTAACATAGAAAATTTTGTTAAACTCTTAATATCTTACGAAACAAAAAGGCTAGAGACTTGAATTAAATTTAATATAATACATTGCAACGTGATACCAAATAAATATATTTTTTGAAAAAATTCAACTAACATTTTTTTTATAAACTAAAAAAAACTGGAAAAAAATGTATCACCTCGAATATTTTGAGAATACAAAATGATTTTATCTCCAAAACAATTTTGTACAACGAAAAATAACGATGTTAAATCTGGTAAAATTTTGAGAAAAGCGAATGGACAGTTTTTTTATAAAAAATAAAAACCTAAAAAAAACATTACTCAAAGTTGGTAAAAATTGAATTTCGACTCAAATATCTTTTCAAAAATTTGAGATTATGGCTTTCAACTAATTTTATTTTATAAGAAATATTGTTTTCAGAATTTTGAAATTGTTTTAGAAAAATTGTTGTAGTTGTTTGGAATCCTGCTAAACATCAACTCGTGCCTCCAAACCATCTACCAAAACTCAAAATAGTATTCGAACACACTTAGTGGAAACCAAGGTAGTGTACCCAAAGTGTAAGGAAGATCATATTCTTCCATCATGTAAAACTTTTATTCGTTTAGATGTAGACTCCCGTCGTAATTTCGTAAAAGAAAAAGCTTATTGATTTAACTGTTTTCAAAATGGTCATGCTCCTAACAAATGCCGTTCAACCTTTCGGTGTAAGATGTGCTCGTCACGTCACCACACTCTTGTACATCCTACACATAACACAAACACTTTATCAACAAAACCCGGTTGCTATTCAACACCATGCTGCTTCTGCTTCTTCGTCGTCGCCTCAAGACTCTGTAAATCCTATTGTGATTAACCACTCTATCGAAACAAATCATCTTGCTAGTGCTATTATTCCTACTACTGTAGTTAAGGTTTGTCATAAGCAAGGAGTTTATCAAAACCTTCGCGTTACAGGATCACAAGTGTCCTTCGTAACGGAGCAATGTGTGCAACGCTTAAGACTTTCGCGAAAAAACTCTCGTATTCCTATAATGGGAATTTCATTATCATCTGCAGGTGTTACCAATGGTTTGGTTAGCCTGAATTTACAGTCCAGATATGATTCAAAGTCTATTGACATTGATTGTAACGTCATCTTAAAATTGACGTCTTTACTTCCATCAGCTCCAATAACCAATATCCATTTCGAGCCAATAGTCTCCGCAGCTAGGCTCTTACTTTTGTATTAGCTTGTAATTTTAAATTACGTGTTAATAAATAATAATAATAATAATAATAATAATATCAATTTCACTGCATTCCTTTTCATGCATTCCTTTCCATGCATTCCTTTCCTTTAGCAGATCCAAATTTTAATTTGCTTGGTCCAATAGACGTTTTAATTAAATCAGATAAATTCTTTGGCATTATGAGGGACCTTCGAAACCCTCTGAGACAGGGGTCTTAATCAATGCCGACTATATTCGGCTGGGTGATAGCAGGAAGCTGTCATGCAGCATACTTCACAAGCTATGGAACTGAGTACAAGAGTTCGATTTAGAACGTTTTTGGCGATTAGAAGAAGTTCATCATAAACCACTTCAATCGATTGAGGAACAACAGGCTGAAGAGCATTTTGTTTCAAAACACCGCCGTCACGAAGATGGAAAATACATCGTTATGTTGTCATTTAAGTCAATTTCAAATATTTCACCAGACAATTCTTTTCGTCTGTACAATCCAGATCTTAAAAAACAATATTCGAGTTTTTGGATGAGTACTTAACGCTGGGTCATATGAAGGAAATTCCATTAAATGAACTACATCAGATAACACCACATTATTATTTACCCCACCACCCAGTTTTTAAAGGAGACGGTAGTACAACCAAAGTTCGCGTCGAATTCGATGGCTCAGCTAAATCACACAACACCAATTCTTCGTTAAATGAATCACTTCTCGTCTGGCCCCACAATTCAGTGCTACATATTTTCCATATGTCTTCGATGTCGACGCATTTATACACTATTTTGAGGACATCGAAAAATTGTACCGCCAAATCTGGGTTTTACCAAATCACACCAATTTTCAAAGGATATTTGGGAAAAATTTGGTATGTGCATTTTTAAACAAACGAATACAAATATTTTATGTTATCGTTAAAATGTTATGAAAACAACTTTGGACTACACGTTTTATCGTGTAAATGACAAGTTGGGTACATGATCTATAAATTTCCAAATAAAAAAAATAAAATGCTTATCAATTCTAAGAACGAACAACCAATTTATTATTGCATACAAAGTCATAAACCTACACAAGTAGTAAGATATTTAGCCTTGCATGTATATAAAAATAAAAAGGTAGCTGAAGATAAACACAAACATATGCAAAATATGTAGGTGAACATTTTTATAATGAATTTTTTAAATATTCTTATTTTTTTTGTATCATATTTACAAAATAAAATTCCAAAGAATTGTTTTCATGCAACTGACAAATTGTTATGAAAGTCAATAAAAAGTAGCAGTTAGTTACTAATGTAACAATCTGTTGAATTAAATTTTGGGGGTTTCAGTTATAAAATGCCCGGTTTGGAGTTTTTGCTGCCTAAAAATGTAATTTCATCAGAATGAAGGTGTATGGTGTCAATTCCATTCATTCAATTGAACTTAAATGAAGTGAAAAGTAAGAGAAGTCATTGCGTATTTTTTATTTAATTAAAATATAAAGACGTTAAAATGGTTTAAAATAAGCTAAACCAGCTTTAAGGTTCACAATTTAACCATTTATATTTGGCATAAAAAACTGTAGGTCTCCTTCATCCTTGAAATGACTCGTACATAGGAAATGTTGACAGTTATAACTTTCTAGGCCATAGCTCTCTACGGCCGGTTGAGCCATTTAAATAAATTAATTTATCTTTCAAGTTAGTAAACTGCTATAATTAACTTGTTTTTTAACTAAATCGTTTGAAATGTTTCCCTTATGTCTTTAATTGGTGAATTTGTGTCAAAAACAATTTGTAGGTTGAACATTTAGAATGAAACAACAACAACTTGTATGTGCTACCACCAAGTTCATAGGCTGGAGTTATAGCTATTTCCTTTAGTGGTGCTTAATCGCTTTTTATGTAGGTTTCTTGTGTAAGGAAAAGTTAGCCGTTTGATTTTTAACTTCCCATAGGAAGTTATTGTAATGGGACCGATTTGTCAAATTAAAAATTTTGACATTTCTCGACGTTTCAAGGTCCCTAGAGGCGAAATAAAAGATTTTTAGAAAGATGTCCGTGCGTGCGTGTGTACGTATGTTCGCACGTCCGTATGTTCGTTACGTTTTTTTCGTTGTCCATAGGTCAAGAACCAGAAGAGATATCGATTTGAAATACATTTTGTTATACAGATAATACGGTAGAAAGATGCAGAAAGTGCTGTCAAGAAATTGCGTGGGTGTTTTTTTTTTTACCATAGCAGTTTGAAAAAAGGTGAAAATGTTGTTTAACTCTTAATATCTTGAAAACCAAAAACCCTAAAGACTTTAATTAAATTTTATATAATATATTGTAACGTGACACAAAACAAGTTATAATTTTTGGAACAAAATACAATTAAGGTTTTTTTTTTTAAATCAAAACACTGAACAAAAAAATTTGTCAACTCGAAAATTTTACGAACACAAAATAATTTCATGTCCAAAACAATTTTATGCAACGCAAAATAAAGTTTTTAACATCTGGTAGGATTTGAGAAAATCGAATTAGCAGTTTTTTTTATAAAAAATAAAAACCTAAAAACAAACATTACTCAAAGTCGGTAAAAATTGCTTTTCGGCTAAAATATCTTTTTAAAAATTTTGGTGTATTGGCTCACTACTTTGATCCTTTAACAAATATTTTTGTCAATATTCAATAAAATTTTGAGAAAAATCTAATTGACCGTTTTTTACAAAAAATAAAAACCTAAAAAAAAACAATAATAAAACTTGGCAAAAATTTGCTTCGGACTCAAACAGCTTTTCAAAAATTAAAAATATTTCCTTCAAACTCTTTTTATTTCACAGAAAATATTGTTTTTGATATTCAGTAGTTTTTGTTTATTTAAATCCAACACTCGATTTTCTCATAATAAAATAAAATCTATACAAGTTTGGTAAAAATTTATGTTCGGTTCTTGATATCTCCCAAATTAATTTGATTCATCCAATTTGTAAGAATTTAAGAAATGCTACTTATCTTGGTAAACATTTGTTTTCGACTAAAAATCTATTTAACAAAACTAGACTTTCAAACTAAACTACTAAGAATAATTCAACTATAACAACTTTTTTAGCCAGATAAATCGACAGACGGGATGTATTATAAATTGTTAAGAAATTCTTTAAAGCTAGTACTCAGCTGATTTCAAAATATGTTAACAAAAATAAATACAAAATTTTTCATTTCACATGAGAAGACGAAATACCTTTTTTAATTATAAAAAATAAAAAAAAAACTAATTAGTAAGAAAACTGAGAACACACACGGAAATTATCAGGCTATCAATTAATTTCCACAAATGAGAAATCAATAACTTGACCTTTTTCAATACTTTTTCCTCAACAAAGAACTCCTTTTTCTTCTTGGCATAGTTCCTTGTATTTTTGTTGTTGTTGTCACTGGATTGATTTGAATCTTTGCCAAAAACTTTGAGTGCGCTGCGCTGTTGCAATGCTTGAAAGTCTGAATTATTTGTTGATGGGTAAATCCTTAATGGTACATTTAATTTCAAAGCTGAAAAAAATTCCCTTAAGTTGAGGTCAGGAAATGGTGGTGGTAAATGTAATGCTTCTTTTTTTGCTTGTACTTTAGAACAACGCTTGGTAATTTTGGTCGTGAGTTTAACATCAACATTTTGGTGGAAAGTTTATATCTCTTACGTATTTGGTTTCTCTTCTTTAAATCTTTTCTTTTTTAACATTTCCAGCTCCATGGGTGGTGATAAATTGGCATTCTATGCCACCTACTGCTCCTCTGTGAAAAAGACTATTATAAGCTATGAGCTTTTTTTTGGCATTTAGTTTAACTGCGTGGAGCAGGATTTGAATATTCACAATAAAACGATAATTTTGCCCTAATTGCTACATTATACATGCGAGACTTTAAAGGCCCTAAAATTCTTGAAGAATCTAGTAGAAACCTGGACCATCAGCCAGTGACCTGCTCTCCTAGCATTTTGGGAAAGCAAATTTAACAGGTATCACTAAATTGTGCGAAAGGATTCCACACCAACGAACTGTGCGACGGTTGGCCCGCATATTGGTTGAACAAGATCATCAAGGCATGAAGACGATACCCATGCCCAACAATGTGTGTAGTAAAGTCACACGAACATTACCTTAGTATGGCCGAGGGCCCATCATAAAGTGTTACAGATAGACAAATCACTCCAAGAATATCTTGATAACTTTTATTTTAATTATAGGCTTGGCTACTGACTTCCTTCAATACGACATAAGTAGTATTTCCTCAACCAAAATCTATCGCGTGTAGGTACTCGGTCATGCGAGGAATTCCACACGATTTTTCCAGAAAGTCTTGACTGGAATGGATTCGAAAGTGAAAAGCTGAATTCACTCACAGAGCTACGGGGTGGTCGCATCACCTCTTTAAAGAAATCGCGTGCGTTGAAAGATACCTGGCTTCTCGGTTGCACACCTCAATCTTATGGATGGAGGAAGTTGCGGGACCGAGACAGATCGATCACTGAGGGCAAGTAGCCGGAAGGGTCAAGCTCGCCATGATGATGGCCACTTTTTGAATTGCGCCCAAAGCCTTAGACTTACATAAAGTAATTTTGTTCGACGCGTTTACCACTTTTTGATTTTTTTCTTTTCGAAATAATTTTCTTCGAGTGATTTCTTTTATCAGTTTTTATCATTATATCCATCATTTTCTTTTGCAATCTCAATAATTCAATTTGTATCTTTCTCTTTTATAAAAGATCCTGGTTTTTAATCCCAGCTTAGGCTAAGGTTTTCCATTCAATAAAACCTTTCTTTTATTTCGTAAGTTTATTTGAAGACAAATTTTTCAGCTGCTGGTTTTGGTATACTTCCAGTAAAAAGTTTCCTGGCGCCCACAATAATCAATACGACTTGGAGAAATTCACCTCGTCGTATTTCGATATCATTTTGATATCAATTTTATTTCAATTTTATTGATCACCTTGATTAATAAAATATTCACCCCTTAAGCTGAGCTACCGTGCTGGCAATACTTTTATTGCTACCTTTGGTGAATTCTTTCACCTGTTTGTCATATCGACTGACGTTTCTCATAAAGTGTCATAATAACTCTCGCGGCACATCGGCGGTGTGCAATTTCGATTTTGTTTAATTTTAAATAATTTAAAAAAAAGGATATAGGATTCGAAAATTCAATATTGTTTAAAAATAATCGAAATTATATTCTGTCCGTCGGGTCGGTATTACGGTGGAAAAATTTGCAACAGTCTTTCGTCAATAAAAGTTCGCAAGGTTTCAATTTTCTTTGGCATACGCATATTCAACCAACATGACCTTTGAAGATTACAAAGTTATTTGCAGTTCCTAAATCAAGAGCATTAAACACCATAAGCTTAAAGCAGATTTACATTGTGCTTCATTTTCATATACCATGAATTTTTTAAATAACTAAACGCAGCGAAAATTTTGCAACACAACGCATCCCTTAAACAACACACCGATATATGTTACAGGGATTATAAAGGCTTTGTATATTGATGGTTCATATAAACCAATAAGACCTTAAGCTCCTTCAAGATACAAGGGTAGATATTTTAACTAAAAAAAAACTATTATTAAAACTATCTCTTTCTGGATGTCTTTGCTAGTCGGAGGTGATGTAGCTTGTATCTATATGTAAATAGGTTGGTAGATGAACCAGAAAGCTTTCCAAACACAAGAAGAGTTTAGAATGGTTCGCAGGAATAAGTCGGAAAACGGGGAAATAATCCCCTTTGCACACAACACAACACGTTTCCTACGTATCGTTGTTATGTTGGGATTGTTCTAACCTCTAACCCCACCAGCCACGCCATCGCCATGTTCAGGTCGAGTGGAATATGCTTAGCGATTCGGAGAAACAGTTTAATCACTTGTATTTCAGTGGACGTGTCGTGGTCGTTGAATCACATCAGCTGGAAGGTTGGTCCTATTTCACTGAGTTCTTATTGTTACATTTTACACTTTATCGAGTTATGAAAGGATTTGTTCCTCCTTAAGAGCTAAAAGTTTTTAATAAAAGCCTGTTGAAAAAATTAAATGTTGACAA
>NW_026605830.1:0-15482 GCF_945859685.1 Eupeodes corollae
GGCGCGAGTTAATAACGATGGTTCGTTATGGATCTAGTTATACAACTTAGTATTAGCTTGGTATGCTAATACTGTCTTCTATCTGCAATTCAAATAATAAGAACTGCGATTTGAGTATAAAATACACGATCAAGTGTTACTTTATTTACGGTTTTATTTCAAAGAACCCCGATGAAACTGTGTTCATCGTATTTATACAAATTCTTGCATATTTACATTTTCTTAATAGATACAGATAGCTTATCTTCTAATTGTAAATAATAGATAGGAAGAATACAAAGAGCACTTTCCTTATCGCTTAATTCTAAATTAAGAAATGACTGCGTGATGTTTGTTGGCGTCGTAGTCCATTTCTTATCGCTGCTGTGAGGAAACACATTATCTTTGAAGAAGGGTATAGCTGTATGTTAACTCTCCCCCCTTTTAATTTTAAATGTCCTCATTTAACAATCCTTTGGCTGAAAGTGCCAGTTTGTAAAGTCTGTTATATTCTCTTTTCTCTTTTAGTTTTTTATGGTTTACATATATTGTGTTAATTTTGTTTAAAACGTAACATATAAAAATTATTATACTGATAGTTATAATTGTATAAAATGCTGTTAAAATTGGATGTTCCTCAATGGGAATCGTAAATTTTCTTAAATTTTTTAAATTTTCAAATTTGTAATCAGAGCTTGATTCTAAAATTTTTAAAATTTTAATTTCTTCTATTTCATTAGAAATAAGGAATTTTCTAAGTTCATTTTTATAATTCTTATAAGTTTCATTGTTAATTTGGATTGTTTCATCAAATTGGATCAAATTAATACCACTTATTGTTTTATTATTTATTGTAAATTTTCCTGATAGAATTACATTTCCTTCATCAATTCTTTTGATAGGTTCATTTTCTTCTTGTTTAATATTACATTTTGCTATTTTATTATTTAAGATTGGGATAGTACAGTTATCTTCTTGAATTTCTTTACAAATTATTAAATCTACATATCTTTGACAATCTTGGTTTCTTATATATTTATTTTCACATTCCGAAATAGTTTCATCTAATTGTAGTTTCTAAAGAATTTAAAATGAAATGTTTACATTGTTTTTCTAAAATGGGATATTTATATATTGTTATCAAGGTTTCATTAATTTTTGCTAGATATATTTTGGAATATTCCAGTACATTAATTATCGGTATTTTTATGTGTTCTTTTAACATTATTTCTTTTACTTCTCGTAAATTTATACTTCTTGAATTGAAATTGTTATGTTTAGCTAAATTAATGGTTTGTAGGGTAATTTCACTACCTTATAAGATTTATCTTAATGTGTTAGTAACAATTACTAATAAACTAAACTAAACTAAACTAAACTTTATTTAATTGTTGTTTTTTTTCTTCAGTACTAACAATGCTGTCCAAATGTTTGAAATTAAATTAAAAATAGTTTATGAAACGTTGTGTAAGGTTAAAAAAATCAATGTTAGAAAACAGTGCAAGAACTAAAAGAAAATTGTATTGCCTATCAAGTATTACACAAAAAGTTTTTTTTGGACAGTTATAAAAACAAAAAAAAAGTTAAGATCACTTCTTCGTGTTTCAAAAATTTCAATAAAAAATCAAATTTTGTCTAGTTTCTTTATAAAAAGTGGCTCCATAAAGGATACTGTTAAAGTGTTCTTTTTATGAATAGCTATTTTCGAGTTTGGATTTATTTTTAACGAGCATATGTATAAAAATGGAGTTTGTCTAAAGAAAATAAATTGTAGGCAAACGCCAGGCCAAGAGCATTGATTGCAAAGAAATATAACATAACTTTCGAATATTTTGAAGTTTGGAAGTTTATTCTCTGTTTAAAAATAATTAAATAACAAGTGTTTTAAAAAGTAAAATAAATTACTTAGTATTTTTAGCAAATTTCGGATGGAGATTTCTGCTCCGGTCAATGATCATACAAAGAGTGCAAAATTATGCTAAGCGAAAGTAGTACCACGTAAAAGTAAAAAATAAGAGATGTATTCCTGCATTGTCGGCGCGAGTTAATAACGATGGTTCGTTATGGATCTAGTTATACAACTTAGTATTAGCTTGGTATGCTAATACTGTCTTCTATCTGCAATTCAAATAATAAGAACTGCGATTTGAGTATAAAATACACGATCAAGTGTTACTTTATTTACGGTTTTATTTCAAAGAACCCCGATGAAACTGTGTTCATCGTATTTATACAAATTCTTGCATATTTACATTTTCTTAATAGATACAGATAGCTTATCTTCTAATTGTAAATAATAGATAGGAAGAATACAAAGAGCACTTTCCTTATCGCTTAATTCTAAATTAAGAAATGACTGCGTGATGTTTGTTGGCGTCGTAGTCCATTTCTTATCGCTGCTGTGAGGAAACACATTATCTTTGAAGAAGGGTATAGCTGTATGTTAACTCTCCCCCCTTTTAATTTTAAATGTCCTCATTTAACAATCCTTTGGCTGAAAGTGCCAGTTTGTAAAGTCTGTTATATTCTCTTTTCTCTTTTAGTTTTTTATGGTTTACATATATTGTGTTAATTTTGTTTAAAACGTAACATATAAAAATTATTATACTGATAGTTATAATTGTATAAAATGCTGTTAAAATTGGATGTTCCTCAATGGGAATCGTAAATTTTCTTAAATTTTTTAAATTTTCAAATTTGTAATCAGAGCTTGATTCTAAAATTTTTAAAATTTTAATTTCTTCTATTTCATTAGAAATAAGGAATTTTCTAAGTTCATTTTTATAATTCTTATAAGTTTCATTGTTAATTTGGATTGTTTCATCAAATTGGATCAAATTAATACCACTTATTGTTTTATTATTTATTGTAAATTTTCCTGATAGAATTACATTTCCTTCATCAATTCTTTTGATAGGTTCATTTTCTTCTTGTTTAATATTACATTTTGCTATTTTATTATTTAAGATTGGGATAGTACAGTTATCTTCTTGAATTTCTTTACAAATTATTAAATCTACATATCTTTGACAATCTTGGTTTCTTATATATTTATTTTCACATTCCGAAATAGTTTCATCTAATTGTAGTTTCTAAAGAATTTAAAATGAAATGTTTACATTGTTTTTCTAAAATGGGATATTTATATATTGTTATCAAGGTTTCATTAATTTTTGCTAGATATATTTTGGAATATTCCAGTACATTAATTATCGGTATTTTTATGTGTTCTTTTAACATTATTTCTTTTACTTCTCGTAAATTTATACTTCTTGAATTGAAATTGTTATGTTTAGCTAAATTAATGGTTTGTAGGGTAATTTCTAGTTCCCTGTATATTGTTTTTAAAAGATGGCTATCCCTGATAGTCCTTGAATCTAATATATTGAACATTTTCTCAAAATGCGTATTTATTTTATTTTGTTTATTACTATTTTCACTTAAGTCATTTAAACTTTGATGAATTTCTATTAGATCCTCATGATCTGGATTACCAAAGATGAATTTTATTGCACTTCCTAAAAAGTTAATAGATCTTGCTAATCTGGAATGACCAAAAATTTGATCTCCTAAAGCTTCTATTTCTTCCATTATTATTTTATCTTCCTCTGATGGTTCATATGGTGAGTTTTTAATTTTATAATAAGGGTTAAATATTTTATTTAAATCTACAACATGATACAGAAATTCTGTTTGTTTGAATAAGAAAGCGTCGTCAGTTTGTGTTGCTACATATTTTTTATCTTGTAGATTTACCACGTTGAAGCAGTTGCTTAAGTCTAGATTTTTTATTATTATCACTAGTATACATATTAGGTATATATTTTTTCCTGACATTGTCTTTATGTATAATTTTATTTTTTTGTGTAGTGATAACTTGACCTTTGTCACTTTTCACTGTATATTTTTTATATTTAGGTGTGTCTTTAGTGCGTCTGTCTGTTTTAAGGTAGACAACGTCTTTGTTATTAAATTCTTTATTAATACGAGTTTTATTACGTTGTATGATAGTTCGTTCTTGTGCTTTTATTAATAATTCACGCACTTGTTTATAATTATCTTTATTATAGAATAAATCCGCTGGTTTTTGTTTTGTAACCGAATGTATAGTTAAATTGTACTGTTTAACCGCGTTATTTATTTCAATTATTGGCTTGGTACCATTTTCTAAAGCTAAAGCATTTGTTATCTCTATTAAAATGCTATGGATTTTCTCAACTTGTCCGTTCGTCGTTGAATGACTGACTGGAGTTCTGAAGTGTGAAATCCCTAATTTATTTAAAATACTTTGAACAGAGGGTGATATGAATACGTTTTCATTATCGGTGACTATATTCGTGCAGAATGGGTAAATACTTGATAAAATCTCTTCTATGTGTGTGTATAGGGATTTTTTGTTTTCAATTCTGTGTATGTGGCAATATTTTGAGTATTTATCCACTGAAGTTATAAATAGTTCGTTGCTCATATGGAATATATCGAAATGTGCAGTCTCGCCTGCAAAATGAGGTATTGGACTGGGTTTCATGACTTGTTTAGTCGGATGGCGTTCATATTTGCTTTTGTGGCAAATTTCACATGTGTTGGTTATTTCTTTACATGTTATCTTCATGTTAGGCCAATAATATTTATTTAGGATTTCTTGGACATTGTTTAGATAATTCCTATGTGCACGCTTATGTATATTCATTGAAATTTCTATTTGCTTATCTACTTCTGTTATATCTTCTAACATATTTCTAGTTATAAGTATTTTATAATTTTCAAAGTGTTCAAAGATCTGATCTTCTATATAAAAGAGACTTTGTTCGTCTATTTTCATAGCGTTCACTCTTTTAGGATTAAGTACCTTTCTCAATTCTGAGATAGCTATATTTACATTAGTATAATGTATTTCGTGGCGTACATGGTCTTTAAATATATTTCTTGAAGTGGTATTATTTATATTATCTTTTATTAATATTATTTGGTTGTGGAAACTATTTATTGGTTGTGGTATGACTTTCAATGTTTTTAAGGGTGAATTGTCGAATGAATGTATTGAATCGTTTGGTTCCACTGTATTCATATTAATTGTTTGGCGTGATAGTGCATCAGCAACTACATTTTGATGCCCTGGTTTATATAATATTTTAGCGCCATATTCCTCTATAAGATTTTTCCATCTTTTTAATTTGGCGTTCGGATTTTTTTCCGATATAGCAAATATTAACGATTGGTGATCTGTATAAATTGTCAGATCTGCTATTCCGTATAGGAAGTTTCGAAGTTTTTGTAGAGCCCAAATTATGGCTAATAATTCTTTTTCATTGGTGGAGTACGCTTGTTCTGTTTCATTTAATGTTCTGGATATAAAGGTTACCGGGTGTCTATCTTGAGATAGTACAGCTCCGATTGCAAAGTTACTTGCATCAGTGGTTAACTCAAATGGTTTACCGAAATCTGGCTGATATAACTCTATTTGTTCTATTAACTTATTTTTTAACTTATTCATTGCTTCTAATGCAAGATTATCATTCTCTAAATTTAGTTTAATTTTATGGCTTTGATTCTTTTTAATCATGCCGTTATCTCCTTTTAGGTGTACTGTTAAGGGTTTAGCTATTTGTGCGAAATTTTTTACAAATTTTCTATAATAACTTGCTAGGCCGAGAAAGGAACGTAACTCTTTGAGTGTGGTTGGTACTGGATACTCTTGTATGGTTTTAACCTTATTTGGATCCACCGTCACTCTGTTGCTCTTAATCACATGTCCAAGATATTCCACTTGGTCTTTGAAGAAATGTGATTTCTCATGCGATATTTTCATATTCGCATTATGTAGCGCATTCACTATTATTTGAATGTGTTTAATATGTTCTTCAGGCGTGGAAGAGTATATTAAAACATCATCTATATAAATGTATGCGAACTTGCCTATATACTCTCGTAATATATCATCAACACAACGTTGGAATATTGACGGAGCATTTTTTAACCCAAATGGCATACGTATGAATTCATATTTTGCGCCATTTACAGCAAAAGCTGTTTTTTCTCGATCTGATTCCTTTATTTTTATTTGGTGGAAGCCGGACTCTAAGTCAATAGTTGAGAAAATCTTTGCTTTTCCTAAATTCTGAATGGTCATATTCACGTCTGGAATAGGATATCGATCCGTAATCGTTCGAGAATTTAACTTCTGGAAATCAATTACCATACGCCGTTTAGGCCTCCCGTTTTCATCGATTCCTTTCTTTGGAACTGTCCATATCGGAGAATTAAATGGAGATCTACTTTTCTGTATGATTCCATCTTTAAGTAGTTTTTCTACTTCTTTATTGACAAATTCATTGTCTGAATAGGGATATGGGTATTGTTTAGTCCATATCGGTTCATTATCTGTAGTACGTATAGTTGCTTCTATAGTCGTAGTAAAGGGCAATGTCTCGTTTAAATCTTCATTTCTCTGCATTAATTTATCTATGTTTTCTTTATAAAATTCTGAATCGTTAGTATAATTAACTGTTTGTTCTAACTTTTGTTCATACTCTAATTTATATTCAAATAAATTGATTTTAGCTTTTATTTGTCTGAGACCTGATTCTCCTAATATTAAATCGAAATCATTTAATTCTGATATTACAAAAAAACACATTGTATAACCAAAAATATTTATTATTTGTTTATATTTTATAATTGAAGAACCGTGTAAGGTTTTTGTCCTTAAGGGATCAATTGGAATCTTTTTTCCTATTAAGCACTTATCACTAATATAATTGTTAGTTGCACCCGAATCAACTAATATAGTTACCGATCTACCTGATAATTTATCTTTTTTGATTATGCATGGTAAACCGTTTATTCTCCTAAAAAAGTGCATTCTGACTGATAATTAATTTCATTAGAATTACTACTTACTAAATCATCCTCTATTTTATGTGTGTCGAGTTGGTTTACTCTCTGGAACTTATGATTTTTCCCTGAATCTTCCCGTTCTCGTTTTATAGCTGGAAACGATGGATTTGGTGCCTGTTGTTGTTGATAATTATTATTCTGACGTTGGTACTGCGGCTGGAAATTTCTCTGCGACTGTTGTCTGAATGGATTTCTTTGGTTAAAAGTTGAATTATCCGTCTCCATGGCTCTCGGGTGATTAGGCGTCACATATCGCTGGGGTTGTGCCTGATAATTTGGTCTGAACCTCCTTTGTTCTGGTACATAATCTTGTTGTACGTAATTTTGCCGAATATGTGGTTGATCGCGTCTGTGTGGGTGAATATGTTGAGGATTATCACGTCTTATATTTACATCTGCTGCGTGAGACATGTTGTCGTGCTGTATAGTAAGCGCTATAGCATATGCTCTTTCTATGGTTGGTGGTTGATTGCTATATAGAGTTGCTTTCGTAAAACAGGAGTTTAGGTTTGCTGTAAATATACGAACAGCTTCTTCCATTGCTAGGTGTTCTTGTATATTTCTGCCTTCTGATGATGATGTCATCGTTATTTTTGATAAAATAAGATTGAGTGCATTATTTATTTGATCGTAGTATTCCGACAATGTGAGTTTGCCTTGTCGAATTCGACGAAGTTCTTCTTGAAGTACATATAGTGGACGGCTATCTGCGTATGTATAGTCCAATCTGTTTACAATTGCTTGGAAATTCATGATTGTGTTCTGGTTTGTTAGTATATGTGCTGCTTCACCTTGGATCTTTGTTCTAACTATAGTTAGAGCATGGTAATACTGTGGTGTACCGGAAAATTGTTTTATTTCATCCATAAGGTTGAATACCATCTGCCTCCATGGCCTGTATTCTTGTGAATTTCCGTTAAACACAGGTATTGCTGAGAATACTGTAAGATTTATGTCCTCAGGTTTCTTATAGCTCGGTGTCTCTGCTTTTAGTACAGCGGTTGTAGTTACAGCTTGGAACATACTTTGTCCAGCTCTGAGATTTTTAATTTCTGTTTTTAAGATTTCGTTTTCTGTACTTTGTCTATTGACTTCTGTGTACAGTTGTGTAATTGTTGCTTTGATTTCTGCAATTTCCTGTACTGTCGCCATTTTATTATTTATATTTGATTCTATACCTACTTTCTTGAGCACGTTGTTTGTTTTTTTATTGCTAGACATATACTGTCTAAGTTTCTTAAATTTTAATTTTCACTGCTTCCTTAACTTAAGAAAGACTTTATAAGTATAGGTACTTTTATTCACTTTCACTGCTTTCTTTACTTTAGAAAGACTTTATAAGTTTTAAATTTTTAAGTTTCTTATTCTAGTTGTAGTTGCTAGTCGCCTTCGCTAGTTAGTACAAACTTCGCTTGCAGTTTACAAGACTTTTGGCTAGGAATTCTGTTTTTTCAAGAATATCCCGGTTGAGCCCCCAGTTAATAACGATGGTTCGTTATGGATCTAGTTATACAACTTAGTATTAGCTTGGTATGCTAATACTGTCTTCTATCTGCAATTCAAATAATAAGAACTGCGATTTGAGTATAAAATACACGATCAAGTGTTACTTTATTTACGGTTTTATTTCAAAGAACCCCGATGAAACTGTGTTCATCGTATTTATACAAATTCTTGCATATTTACATTTTCTTAATAGATACAGATAGCTTATCTTCTAATTGTAAATAATAGATAGGAAGAATACAAAGAGCACTTTCCTTATCGCTTAATTCTAAATTAAGAAATGACTGCGTGATGTTTGTTGGCGTCGTAGTCCATTTCTTATCGCTGCTGTGAGGAAACACATTATCTTTGAAGAAGGGTATAGCTGTATGTTAACTCTCCCCCCTTTTAATTTTAAATGTCCTCATTTAACAATCCTTTGGCTGAAAGTGCCAGTTTGTAAAGTCTGTTATATTCTCTTTTCTCTTTTAGTTTTTTATGGTTTACATATATTGTGTTAATTTTGTTTAAAACGTAACATATAAAAATTATTATACTGATAGTTATAATTGTATAAAATGCTGTTAAAATTGGATGTTCCTCAATGGGAATCGTAAATTTTCTTAAATTTTTTAAATTTTCAAATTTGTAATCAGAGCTTGATTCTAAAATTTTTAAAATTTTAATTTCTTCTATTTCATTAGAAATAAGGAATTTTCTAAGTTCATTTTTATAATTCTTATAAGTTTCATTGTTAATTTGGATTGTTTCATCAAATTGGATCAAATTAATACCACTTATTGTTTTATTATTTATTGTAAATTTTCCTGATAGAATTACATTTCCTTCATCAATTCTTTTGATAGGTTCATTTTCTTCTTGTTTAATATTACATTTTGCTATTTTATTATTTAAGATTGGGATAGTACAGTTATCTTCTTGAATTTCTTTACAAATTATTAAATCTACATATCTTTGACAATCTTGGTTTCTTATATATTTATTTTCACATTCCGAAATAGTTTCATCTAATTGTAGTTTCTAAAGAATTTAAAATGAAATGTTTACATTGTTTTTCTAAAATGGGATATTTATATATTGTTATCAAGGTTTCATTAATTTTTGCTAGATATATTTTGGAATATTCCAGTACATTAATTATCGGTATTTTTATGTGTTCTTTTAACATTATTTCTTTTACTTCTCGTAAATTTATACTTCTTGAATTGAAATTGTTATGTTTAGCTAAATTAATGGTTTGTAGGGTAATTTCTAGTTCCCTGTATATTGTTTTTAAAAGATGGCTATCCCTGATAGTCCTTGAATCTAATATATTGAACATTTTCTCAAAATGCGTATTTATTTTATTTTGTTTATTACTATTTTCACTTAAGTCATTTAAACTTTGATGAATTTCTATTAGATCCTCATGATCTGGATTACCAAAGATGAATTTTATTGCACTTCCTAAAAAGTTAATAGATCTTGCTAATCTGGAATGACCAAAAATTTGATCTCCTAAAGCTTCTATTTCTTCCATTATTATTTTATCTTCCTCTGATGGTTCATATGGTGAGTTTTTAATTTTATAATAAGGGTTAAATATTTTATTTAAATCTACAACATGATACAGAAATTCTGTTTGTTTGAATAAGAAAGCGTCGTCAGTTTGTGTTGCTACATATTTTTTATCTTGTAGATTTACCACGTTGAAGCAGTTGCTTAAGTCTAGATTTTTTATTATTATCACTAGTATACATATTAGGTATATATTTTTTCCTGACATTGTCTTTATGTATAATTTTATTTTTTTGTGTAGTGATAACTTGACCTTTGTCACTTTTCACTGTATATTTTTTATATTTAGGTGTGTCTTTAGTGCGTCTGTCTGTTTTAAGGTAGACAACGTCTTTGTTATTAAATTCTTTATTAATACGAGTTTTATTACGTTGTATGATAGTTCGTTCTTGTGCTTTTATTAATAATTCACGCACTTGTTTATAATTATCTTTATTATAGAATAAATCCGCTGGTTTTTGTTTTGTAACCGAATGTATAGTTAAATTGTACTGTTTAACCGCGTTATTTATTTCAATTATTGGCTTGGTACCATTTTCTAAAGCTAAAGCATTTGTTATCTCTATTAAAATGCTATGGATTTTCTCAACTTGTCCGTTCGTCGTTGAATGACTGACTGGAGTTCTGAAGTGTGAAATCCCTAATTTATTTAAAATACTTTGAACAGAGGGTGATATGAATACGTTTTCATTATCGGTGACTATATTCGTGCAGAATGGGTAAATACTTGATAAAATCTCTTCTATGTGTGTGTATAGGGATTTTTTGTTTTCAATTCTGTGTATGTGGCAATATTTTGAGTATTTATCCACTGAAGTTATAAATAGTTCGTTGCTCATATGGAATATATCGAAATGTGCAGTCTCGCCTGCAAAATGAGGTATTGGACTGGGTTTCATGACTTGTTTAGTCGGATGGCGTTCATATTTGCTTTTGTGGCAAATTTCACATGTGTTGGTTATTTCTTTACATGTTATCTTCATGTTAGGCCAATAATATTTATTTAGGATTTCTTGGACATTGTTTAGATAATTCCTATGTGCACGCTTATGTATATTCATTGAAATTTCTATTTGCTTATCTACTTCTGTTATATCTTCTAACATATTTCTAGTTATAAGTATTTTATAATTTTCAAAGTGTTCAAAGATCTGATCTTCTATATAAAAGAGACTTTGTTCGTCTATTTTCATAGCGTTCACTCTTTTAGGATTAAGTACCTTTCTCAATTCTGAGATAGCTATATTTACATTAGTATAATGTATTTCGTGGCGTACATGGTCTTTAAATATATTTCTTGAAGTGGTATTATTTATATTATCTTTTATTAATATTATTTGGTTGTGGAAACTATTTATTGGTTGTGGTATGACTTTCAATGTTTTTAAGGGTGAATTGTCGAATGAATGTATTGAATCGTTTGGTTCCACTGTATTCATATTAATTGTTTGGCGTGATAGTGCATCAGCAACTACATTTTGATGCCCTGGTTTATATAATATTTTAGCGCCATATTCCTCTATAAGATTTTTCCATCTTTTTAATTTGGCGTTCGGATTTTTTTCCGATATAGCAAATATTAACGATTGGTGATCTGTATAAATTGTCAGATCTGCTATTCCGTATAGGAAGTTTCGAAGTTTTTGTAGAGCCCAAATTATGGCTAATAATTCTTTTTCATTGGTGGAGTACGCTTGTTCTGTTTCATTTAATGTTCTGGATATAAAGGTTACCGGGTGTCTATCTTGAGATAGTACAGCTCCGATTGCAAAGTTACTTGCATCAGTGGTTAACTCAAATGGTTTACCGAAATCTGGCTGATATAACTCTATTTGTTCTATTAACTTATTTTTTAACTTATTCATTGCTTCTAATGCAAGATTATCATTCTCTAAATTTAGTTTAATTTTATGGCTTTGATTCTTTTTAATCATGCCGTTATCTCCTTTTAGGTGTACTGTTAAGGGTTTAGCTATTTGTGCGAAATTTTTTACAAATTTTCTATAATAACTTGCTAGGCCGAGAAAGGAACGTAACTCTTTGAGTGTGGTTGGTACTGGATACTCTTGTATGGTTTTAACCTTATTTGGATCCACCGTCACTCTGTTGCTCTTAATCACATGTCCAAGATATTCCACTTGGTCTTTGAAGAAATGTGATTTCTCATGCGATATTTTCATATTCGCATTATGTAGCGCATTCACTATTATTTGAATGTGTTTAATATGTTCTTCAGGCGTGGAAGAGTATATTAAAACATCATCTATATAAATGTATGCGAACTTGCCTATATACTCTCGTAATATATCATCAACACAACGTTGGAATATTGACGGAGCATTTTTTAACCCAAATGGCATACGTATGAATTCATATTTTGCGCCATTTACAGCAAAAGCTGTTTTTTCTCGATCTGATTCCTTTATTTTTATTTGGTGGAAGCCGGACTCTAAGTCAATAGTTGAGAAAATCTTTGCTTTTCCTAAATTCTGAATGGTCATATTCACGTCTGGAATAGGATATCGATCCGTAATCGTTCGAGAATTTAACTTCTGGAAATCAATTACCATACGCCGTTTAGGCCTCCCGTTTTCATCGATTCCTTTCTTTGGAACTGTCCATATCGGAGAATTAAATGGAGATCTACTTTTCTGTATGATTCCATCTTTAAGTAGTTTTTCTACTTCTTTATTGACAAATTCATTGTCTGAATAGGGATATGGGTATTGTTTAGTCCATATCGGTTCATTATCTGTAGTACGTATAGTTGCTTCTATAGTCGTAGTAAAGGGCAATGTCTCGTTTAAATCTTCATTTCTCTGCATTAATTTATCTATGTTTTCTTTATAAAATTCTGAATCGTTAGTATAATTAACTGTTTGTTCTAACTTTTGTTCATACTCTAATTTATATTCAAATAAATTGATTTTAGCTTTTATTTGTCTGAGACCTGATTCTCCTAATATTAAATCGAAATCATTTAATTCTGATATTACAAAAAAACACATTGTATAACCAAAAATATTTATTATTTGTTTATATTTTATAATTGAAGAACCGTGTAAGGTTTTTGTCCTTAAGGGATCAATTGGAATCTTTTTTCCTATTAAGCACTTATCACTAATATAATTGTTAGTTGCACCCGAATCAACTAATATAGTTACCGATCTACCTGATAATTTATCTTTTTTGATTATGCATGGTAAACCGTTTATTCTCCTAAAAAAGTGCATTCTGACTGATAATTAATTTCATTAGAATTACTACTTACTAAATCATCCTCTATTTTATGTGTGTCGAGTTGGTTTACTCTCTGGAACTTATGATTTTTCCCTGAATCTTCCCGTTCTCGTTTTATAGCTGGAAACGATGGATTTGGTGCCTGTTGTTGTTGATAATTATTATTCTGACGTTGGTACTGCGGCTGGAAATTTCTCTGCGACTGTTGTCTGAATGGATTTCTTTGGTTAAAAGTTGAATTATCCGTCTCCATGGCTCTCGGGTGATTAGGCGTCACATATCGCTGGGGTTGTGCCTGATAATTTGGTCTGAACCTCCTTTGTTCTGGTACATAATCTTGTTGTACGTAATTTTGCCGAATATGTGGTTGATCGCGTCTGTGTGGGTGAATATGTTGAGGATTATCACGTCTTATATTTACATCTGCTGCGTGAGACATGTTGTCGTGCTGTATAGTAAGCGCTATAGCATATGCTCTTTCTATGGTTGGTGGTTGATTGCTATATAGAGTTGCTTTCGTAAAACAGGAGTTTAGGTTTGCTGTAAATATACGAACAGCTTCTTCCATTGCTAGGTGTTCTTGTATATTTCTGCCTTCTGATGATGATGTCATCGTTATTTTTGATAAAATAAGATTGAGTGCATTATTTATTTGATCGTAGTATTCCGACAATGTGAGTTTGCCTTGTCGAATTCGACGAAGTTCTTCTTGAAGTACATATAGTGGACGGCTATCTGCGTATGTATAGTCCAATCTGTTTACAATTGCTTGGAAATTCATGATTGTGTTCTGGTTTGTTAGTATATGTGCTGCTTCACCTTGGATCTTTGTTCTAACTATAGTTAGAGCATGGTAATACTGTGGTGTACCGGAAAATTGTTTTATTTCATCCATAAGGTTGAATACCATCTGCCTCCATGGCCTGTATTCTTGTGAATTTCCGTTAAACACAGGTATTGCTGAGAATACTGTAAGATTTATGTCCTCAGGTTTCTTATAGCTCGGTGTCTCTGCTTTTAGTACAGCGGTTGTAGTTACAGCTTGGAACATACTTTGTCCAGCTCTGAGATTTTTAATTTCTGTTTTTAAGATTTCGTTTTCTGTACTTTGTCTATTGACTTCTGTGTACAGTTGTGTAATTGTTGCTTTGATTTCTGCAATTTCCTGTACTGTCGCCATTTTATTATTTATATTTGATTCTATACCTACTTTCTTGAGCACGTTGTTTGTTTTTTTATTGCTAGACATATACTGTCTAAGTTTCTTAAATTTTAATTTTCACTGCTTCCTTAACTTAAGAAAGACTTTATAAGTATAGGTACTTTTATTCACTTTCACTGCTTTCTTTACTTTAGAAAGACTTTATAAGTTTTAAATTTTTAAGTTTCTTATTCTAGTTGTAGTTGCTAGTCGCCTTCGCTAGTTAGTACAAACTTCGCTTGCAGTTTACAAGACTTTTGGCTAGGAATTCTGTTTTTTCAAGAATATCCCGGTTGAGCCCCCAGTTAATAACGATGGTTCGTTATGGATCTAGTTATACAACTTAGTATTAGCTTGGTATGCTAATACTGTCTTCTATCTGCAATTCAAATAATAAGAACTGCGATTTGAGTATAAAATACACGATCAAGTGTTACTTTATTTACGGTTTTATTTCAAAGAACCCCGATGAAACTGTGTTCATCGTATTTATACAAATTCTTGCATATTTACATTTTCTTAATAGATACAGATAGCTTATCTTCTAATTGTAAATAATAGATAGGAAGAATACAAAGAGCACTTTCCTTATCGCTTAATTCTAAATTAAGAAATGACTGCGTGATGTTTGTTGGCGTCGTAGTCCATTTCTTATCGCTGCTGTGAGGAAACACATTATCTTTGAAGAAGGGTATAGCTGTAACTCGCGCGTCAATTTATCTGACAATTGAAAAGATCTGTTTGTTCACCCGATGCAGAACTACCTTCTGAATCATAAAGATCTGGACCCATGTTCTGTAACTATCGCATCGATGAAATTCTTCGAGAAACGTTGAGAATCGGTACAAAAATCAATTTATGGCATCATCGGGTTTCTGTATCTTTTGACAGTCGATAACTTTATCGACTGAAACAAACGGAGCAGAAATACTGGAAAAATGTGATAAAATGGGTTTCTGTATCTTTGAAAGTCGATGAGTTCATCGATTTACATGTCAAAACTTATCACTTACCATCAAGCAGGCGAATAGATTAAGAAACTAAATAAAATGTCTGAAGCTAAAAAGGTGAACAAATAATAAATTAATATACATAATTCTTC
>NW_026605831.1:0-15813 GCF_945859685.1 Eupeodes corollae
AGTCAAAAGAGAGTATAATATTAAGTCTCAAAGTCTGTTTGCCTTGCATAATAGTTTGTAGGTTGGGTAAAAATAGTTGTAAGTTGAATTATTCTTACAAATTTTAAAATTACCAACAATATTTTTCTTATAAGGAAGTAGGTTAGTTTAAAAAACTAGTTTTGTTAAATAGATTTTTAGTCGAAATCATAATTTTACAAATTTTAGTACAATTTCTTAAATTTTTACAAATTGGATGAATGAAATCAATTTGAGATATATCAAGAACCAGAAATCAGTTTTAACAAATTTGCGTACTGTTTTTTGTAGATTTTATTTTTTTTATGAAAAAGCTTACAGTTGGATTTTTATAAAAAAAAAAACTACTGAATATCGAAAACAACTTTTCTGTGAAATAAAAAGTTTCGAGACAATATTTTTAATTTTTGAAAAGCTATTTGAGTCGAAAGTAAATGTTTACAAGTGTTTGTTTTTATTTTTTGGCAAAAAACTGTCAATTAGTTTTTTCTCAAAATGTTTACTGTTGACAACAATATTTCTTAAAAGATAAAAGTAGTTTTAGTCCAATATCTCAAAGTTTTCAAAAGTTATTTAAGCCGAAAATCAATTTTTACTAACTTTTATTAATCTTTTTTAGGTTTTTAGTTTTTATAAAAAAAGCTGTCAATTCGATTTGTCTCAAAATGTTACCAAATGTTACAAACGTTACTTTTTGTTGCACAAAATTGGTTTGAAGATAAAATCGTTTTATATTAGTAAAATTTTCGAGGTGACAAATTATTTTTAATATAATTTATAAAAATTTCAATATTTCAATATTTTATATAAAATTTAATTCAAGTCTCTAGCGTTTTTGGTTCGTAAGATATTTAAGGTTAAGCAAAATGTTAACCTTTTTTTCATACTATGGCAAAAAAAACACCTACGCAATTTTCTTGAGAGCCCTTTCTGCATCTTTCAGCATTATTATCGGTATAACTAAATTAATTTGAAGTCGATATCTTTACTAGTGCTTGAGCTATGAACGACGATAAAGCGTAGCGATCGTACGGGCGTACGAACTTACGTGCATACGCACGCACAGAAATCTCTCTAAAAATCTTTTATTTCGACTCTAGCTTCCTTGAAACGTCGAGAAATGTCAAAAATTTCAATTTGACAGATCTGACCCATTACAATAACTAGCCATGGGAAGTTGAAAAGAGAAATTAAATATTTTACAATTGTTTCGCATTTATTAAAAAGTAAATGAAATTTCTGAATTCTTGTTTAGCAAAATATCACTGAAATTTGAATTCTATGAAGTTTACAGAATTTTTCTAAAAAATATCAACATTGTTCAAATTTTCTGACTGTTCTCTGCATTTCTCTTTATCCGTCGAACATTTATAATTTTTATAAAAAAACCGTCTTAAAAGAAAGTAAATTTCTATTGAGGTCACGTGCATCTATGAATGAAAAGATTGCTCGTGTAGTTTGCAATAAGAATTAAAGTATTGGAAAACGTATAGAATGTTTTAACTTTTTTTAATGGACAATTATTTTGCTTAGGACATTCTCACCGGAAACCAAGTACATAAACTTGAGATAAAAAATATGCAGTTATAAAGATTACAAATTAATGATGGAATGCTTTAAGCATTTTAGTTAAAAAATAATAAAAGGAGATTTATAGCAGACTTACCAATAAAATATAGATACAAATATTTGCAGTAAAGTTGGATATGTGCCTAGCGCTATAACTTGCATAAGCACCTTTTATTTTTCATTGGATACCTTAAGCGTAGTTGCCATTTATTTCGTATGGATTTTCTTTTAAAAAAACCTTTTAAGTACACATTAAAAAAAGATGTATAAAGACAAAATCCTCTTTTCGCTTGTGTTTTATTTACACAAATTTAATAATTAGAAAGTTGATATTTTAATCTATTTACAGGGTGGAGACTATTTTTCATAAAACACTACCTACATTTTCTTTTCAAGTGAAATTTTTTAAAAGTTAGTCATGTGTTTCAAACCTTCCTTACATCATCTTAAGTCTTCATTTTTCTTGCATTGCAAATCTTGATGTAGATCTGTTAAAAAGGATCAAGTTTTATAAATAAGCCAAGAACTTTCTTATTTTGCCTAAAACTAATATTTTTAGCATGGAAACACTTCCCATTTGCCACTTGTATGTTAGTGAAAATTTGCCACTCCAGGTGGTTTTCATAAAAATCAAAAAGAAAGCTTAGTTCGTCCCTAATTTAAGGTATATTTCCCTGCAACAAGCTTTTTTGATTTCACCTCAAAGATTCAATCAAGCATAGTTTAAAGTAGCGATCTTTCTACTTTGAAAAGGACGTAAGCCAACAAATTGTAAATTTTTTTTAATTACCAAGCGAACGAAATTTTCCATGTGTAAATAAGAATCAAGTTTTTCTTCTATTCCATTTTTTTAATTATTTCCCTTTTGAGAAAAAGTCAGATTGTAATTCTTACTGATTTGATAATAATTCTTATTTTTTTACTGTTGTAGATATGTTGACATTTTTCAATGCCTTTCTTCTTTTATTTCTCTTTGTACACAAATTATTCCTTTATTCAATCCTATTAATTTTTATTTCGTGATTGTTTAATACTGCCACAGAGTTCGAATATCCTAAATTAATAAGAAAAATAAAAAAAAAACATGAAAACAATTTTAATTTATTAATTGTTTTGTATACTTCCTGAGAATTTCAAATATTTGAAGAAGAAAAACGTATTTTTATTTCTACTGTTCCCCATTTTTGGATCTTCTATTATTTTGATGTCGTGTGGGAGATAAATTATAAGGCAAACTCTTTTAACGAATAATTATTTACTCCAATGTCAAGGATGAATAAATTGTCTGATACAGATAGCGCGTGTGCAATTCACGTGTTAACAATATTATTGTTCCGATAAAAGTTTTATGAGTTTGTTACACGTTTCTGGGATAAACGATTTGAAGGCTATCAGGGAACTTTAGGCATCATAGCTTTTTCTACGAAATGAATTAATATGGCAACCTCAGGTAAGGCTGTGGTTAAATACTTTGCCTTAATTATATACTGTTTCAAAATATTAAAACGTAATTGGTTTTGAGTCATACAGAAGGAAGGAGGCAATAACTTAAGAGTTTTGATTTATTATCAAATTCTCATGAAGGCTGTTTTTTAGCTAGTACGTGAGAAGAAGAACCATCGATGGTTGTTGAATATGTTTTGACATTTGAGAATGTTTTAATAATTGTAAATAGTAACGCAATTCATCATAAATCATTGAACAAAAAAAAATTCTTCGACATTGATAAAATTTCCTTAACCAAAAAAATAAATCTAATAACTAAGTTTAAATAGCACTTCGTCCATTTAACAGAAAGAAGTTATCTACCAATCAAAAAAAAAATCAAATAGGGTTCCGTTGGGAACCAGAGCCTAGTGACTTACAACTCTCAACCATTCCTGTGTGCGAGTACTGTTGTCAGGAATGGAACGGACCTACAATTTTACACCGAATTCGAACGGCTCGTTTGAGAAAGCACTTTTTCATGACACGAATTACTCTTGAAGGATTTGTCAATTCCTCGCAAGATGCAGTACCCGTGAAAATTAAGGTGGCACAGGCAGGGATTGAACCCAAGACCCCTTGCATGACAGTCCAACGCACTAACCATCATGCCACGGGTACCATTATCTACCAATCAATACGATAATAAAAAAGAGGCTGGGATGCAACCCACACTGATAACACACATCCCGTCTGTCGATTTGTCTTGCTTGAAAGTTTGTAGGTTTTCGTGTTGGGTTAAATAAGTGGTCAGTTGAATTATTCTTACAAAATTTAAAATTACCAAAAATATTTTTCATATATTTTAAAAATCCAGATTTTTAGTCAAAAAGAAATGTTTTACCAATTTTAGTAGCATTTGTTAAATTTTTACAAATTGTGTAAATGAAAATAATTTGAGAGTTATCAAGAACTTGTGTACAATTACTTGTAGATTTGATTTTTTATGAAAAAACGTATTGTTGGATTTTGTAAAAACAACTAATGAATATAGAAATAATATTTTCTGTGAAATAAAAAAGTTGGAAGACAACATTTTTAATTTTTGAAAACCTATTTGAGTCGAAAGTAAATTTTCACCACGTTTTAGTACCGGTTTATTTTGTAAGGTTTTTATTTTTTGTAAGAAAACTTCAATTTGATTTTTTTCAAAATTTTAACAATGACAACAATATTTTTTAAAGTAGTTTTAAGCCAATACTAAAAGTTTTGAAAAGATATTTGAGTCGAAAATCAATTTTTAGCAACTTTTATTAATTTTTTTGTTTGGGTTTCCCCATTTCCAATTCTGATTACATTTATGTATGTATTGTATTTATCACTTCCTTTTTAAGGGGACAATTTTATAGTATTTCTTGAAATACCCATCCGTAGTAAATTTTCAGTAGACAAATGAAATTGCAGCCCTTTAAGACAAATACAAATGTATTTTAAAATAATTTTATGACTGTGTATTATTTTTACAGAAAATTTTGTTAAAAAACTAGCTGTAAATTAACGAGTGGAACGCAGAATCAAAGCGGTCGCATGAAAAATTGAAAATTGAAAACAGATGAACAATCACAAGTACATGCACAAATCGAGGCAGCATTCTTGAAAAGTTGCACTTATAGAGTAAAGCTGTGGGTAAGGGTTACGTAAATTGAGTTCATACTACATCCTAAACATTTAAATACATATCTGATTATTACATGCATGTTTTCACATTTTTCATTGCATTTTCGAAAACATGTACAAGGAAATATGTAGGTTTTAAAAGTCGCAATATACTCGTACATAGTTATACTTTATACCTTATTTTCATGGGAAGGAGACAAAAGCAAATGATCTAAATTTATAAATGTTGTACTAAATATTTTGAAATATAAAATATTTTGTATCCAACCCACAAAAGAATGCATGTTATGTTTGTTTTGAAAATGATAAAATTCCGCATCATCTATTCTAAGCATTTTAAAATTAAAATCCTGAAAGAATTTAATTTAACAACCATAGGTTTTTTGTTTTCAACCAAAATTGTTTTCCATTTGAATTCAATTAAAAAAATGTAAAAATATTTAGAGAATGCAAAAATGTATTAGGAATGTCCCATTACTTAATCCAAATGGTCCGGTCATTTGGCTCCCTGACTATTAGCAGGCTAATGGCTAAAAGTTCACAACAATACTACTGTGAACGAGTGTCATTTACATATGTATATGTGAATAAAAAAAATGTGGAAAACGAAAACTCGTTAAGTTCCTCTTAATGTCGCCAGACTGTGGTACAAAACTAACTCTCTATTGTCTATTATTCGATATTACAGGGTGCCCTAAAGACCTTTCCAGAAGGAAACTATATTTTCCTTTGGTCATTTTAAGTCAAATTACTTAAGAGATACATTCTCCGTCAGTGTTTCTTTTGAAGTAATAATATTTTTTAACGTTTGGCAACCCATTTAACATTTTTAGAAGTACATAATATATAGCTATTTTCTACAAAAAAAAAAACATGTTAACAATGTTTACTCACACATCATGTGTGGGATAACTTTTAAACCAGCACCTTTAAATTTTACTAATTTACGGATTTTTGAACAATTTTGAATTTACAAACTTTTGAACAATGGTTGTAAGTAGTATTTTGGTCCACTTAGCGATTGAAGACTGTAATTTTAGAAATTATCTGGGAATAAACAATATCTAAAAGATCTTTGGCGAACAAATATTTGTATAGTGTTGCTGTCTCGAAACCTATTAAAAAGCGATATCTTTTTGAGAAGTACACTTCCATTGCAGCCTAGAAATATAAGTTAAATTTTGATGTTCAGAAAAATAAGTATTTTAAGGTGCAAAGCAAAGATTATGTTGTTTTAATTTTAAGAATAAGATATCAATACCATTAATTTTCAAAAACGATATCAGTCTAATTCCTGCCACGGTTACGGTTGCAGCACTACATCCAAAAAAAGCAAGAGACCGTAGTGGCCAAATTTAATAACCCCATTTTGGAAATGACTTTTAAACTTATTCCTATTTGACAACTGTCCAAAAAGCGGTCTGTCCAAAATAAAAAGTTTTACTGGACAAACTAATAGGATTAATCGACGAGCTGGTAAGACATTAAAATCTATCCCAGACTATTAATCAAATCTAACAAAAAGTTTAAGTTAGAAACAAACGGTTGATTTCACAAGCTGTCACTAAGATCATTATTGTTTAAAGTTTAAATCTCGTCTTCAATGCTGAAACGTGCTAACCAAATTTAAACTCTTGAACGAAATAATCGAAATAGGGCCTCAACTACTCCTTTTCACCATCGTGCGCGGTTCCTACCTTCAGTCCTTCTTCACTCTTAACAATTCCTCCTTGAATGTTCTTCTCAGTCTCCCGACCATTCTGCTTATTGGGCCAGAAAAGCTGTAAAATATTTTCGTAGACACCTATTTAAATTAGTGATTCGACATTTTAGCGAAACAGGAGTAGCTTTGTCACCAAGCTGAGAGCCGAATGAAGCTTTAAATGTCAGAATACGGACATTTCGAAGACACGGGAAACTCCCTAATTTTATCTTCTTCTTGAGCAATGATTACAATGGTCGACAAGATTATTTGTTACTGGCGTCAAAATTGCTTTTTTAATGAATTTTGGCTTCCATAATTCACATCCAACTTCGAAACTAATCATGGTTATTTTGAAATTCGTACGAATATCTAATTCGAATGAATTTTGTGTATTTTGACATTCGAAAGAATAATATTCATTTTCAAATGATTGCACACAATAAACTGAAATGTATTGACATTTCTATTTGATTTAGTATGACCAAGCTGACTATTTTTCGCATAATTTGTTTATTAAAAAGTTAAAAGATAAAATTCTTTTGATTACCGAAACATAAGTTAAGTTAGGTTATGTCTTATGACTGGTTAATCTAAGTATTTAATTAAAATATCAGCACAAACTTAATGTTTTTAATTTGAAACATTTAGCAAATAATGATCATTTTATTGATACGAAAACTTACTTACTTACTTAAGGTGGCGCTACAGTCCGGGGCGGACCTGGGCCTCAACCAACAAGCGTCTCCAGCCAGCTCGGTCCCTAGCTAGCTGTCTCCAGTTTCGCAAGTTGGTTGAGGTCCTCTCCCACCTGGGTGCACCACCTGAGTCCGGGTCTTCCTCTATTGCGCCGTCCCTCAGGGATTGGATTCTAAGACCTTACGGGCTGGAGCGTTGATGTCCATCCGCTCTACATGACCTAGCCATCTAAGCCGTTGGACTTTAATTCTGCTAACTAGGTCAGTGTCGCTGTACATCCCGTACAGTTCGTCGTCATATCTTCTCCTCCATACTCCATCTATGCGTACGGGACCAAAAATCACCCGAAGAATTTTTCTCTCGAAGCATCCTAAGACGCTCTCATCTTTCTTTGACAGGGTCCAGCGCCATAAATGAGAACCGGGATGAGATGGTGATTTTACATGCTCGAGAGAGGACTTTACTTCTCAATTGCCTTCTAAGTCCAAAGAAGCAGCGATTTGCAAGAGTTATTCTTCGTTTGATTTCAGCGCTGGTGTCGTTGTCTGCATTAATAACGGTGCCTAGGTAGACTAAGTCCTTAACTACCTCAAAGTTATAGCTGTCCATGGTGATGTTTTATCCAATACGTCGTCGTTCAGTGTCCTTTTTTGATGATAGCATATACTTGGTTTTGCCCTCATTGACCACTAAAAATATCTTCTTCGCTTCCTTCGCAATGCTCAAAAACGCTCCACTGACATCACGCTTTGATCTTCCAATTATGTCAATATCATCTGCGTAGCCAAATAATTGGATGGATCTTTGGAAGATTGTGCCCTTAGTGTTGACGGTTGAGTTTTGCACAATTCTTTCCAAAACGATGTTGAAAAAGTCGCATGACAGCGCATCGCCTTGTCTAAAACCTTTTTTGACATCAAATGCATCGGTAAGATCTTTTCCGACCAGCGACCAGAGCAGCGTGCATTCTCCATCGTCATTCTGCACAAACGGATAAGTTTGACAGGGATGCCAAAACTAGACATTGCTCGGTAGAGCTCTTCCCTATAGATGCTGTCATACGCGGCTTTAAAATCGATAAAGAGATGGTGGGTATCGATTTGAAGCTCCTGGGTTTTTTCCAAGATTGATATTGATTGATACGAAAAATAAGCTAAATATGCAAAAAAAATTAATTTTGCATAATAAAGTACAAGATTTTAAATTGAAGTTTGGTGTCAAATAAGTTATGTTTAAAAAGTTTCAATAAAAAACCCAATTGTTCAACAGGCAACTTCAAAGTTTCTATTTCCTTACACACACCTGGTCACACCTTTTAATATTTAAAAGGTTGTCAATAATTAATTGTTTGAAAATATATTTAAATTAATTAAGAAAACAGATGGCAATTGCTTAGTTTATGAGAAATGAGGACAGCGAGGAGCAGATATATAAAAGAAGGATAATGGATGCATCAAATCCATTAGAGATTGAAAATTCAAAAAGAGTATATTCGTCAAAAATTGAATCTTTTCCCGCACCTAACTTTTTGCTTTGACGATTTATAAGAAATTTTCGATTGAACAAAAGTGCTTTCAAGTACGTGTTGGATGAGCTGAACACCGAAGTTGAAAGGCGAACATCTGTGTCTATATCTCCAATCATAATGTTGGCAACCACGTTGCGATTTGTCGCAGAAGGTGGATACCAATTTGGAGTAAGCAAGGCAAAAGTGGTATCTGCATTAGAAGCTAAACTATGCCCCAAGTGGATACATTTTAAAGCCAATGACGAAGAAAAGGAAGCAATTAGGGGACATTTTTACCAAAAGTTCGGTTTTCCAGGAGTGATAGGTTGCGTTGATGGTACGCACGTTGCTATCAAATCCCCTCCACCATAAATATGACATCTGTTTTATAACAGAAAGGGATGACACCATATCGTTCACCAATTACCGGAAGTTCCGAAAGCAAGTACAATATTCAACATTCCAAAGCACGCAATATTAATGATGGAACTATCTGCTTACTGAAGAACAGATTTAGGTGTTGTCTTAAGGCTAGGCAGTTGCATTACTCTGCAGAAAAGGCTGCCCAAATAGTAAACGTTTGCGCAGCCTTGCACAACATCTGCATTCATTTCAAAGTTGCAGATAATAATGCTGAAAATTTGCACATTGAAGATCACACTGAAAATGCTTTTAGTGACGTGGATGATGAATGTGAAAATAGTCACATTCTTGAAGCTAGAAACGCTCGTGACTGAATCGCTGGTTTATTTTAATTAAAAGAGTTTATATTTTACATATTGAGATATCACTATATCAGTCTTATTTATTTAATTTTTTGGTTCAAAACAAAATTAATTAAAAACTAAAACCATTCACAAAAAAAACTCACATTCAAAGATTTTGTGGGACGGGTCCCAAACTTATGTAGCGACTAGTTAAGCCATGACCTGGTCAAGTTGCACTTCCAGGACTTTTTTCTTTAAATCCAACTTCTCGCGCATTCATTTTTCCACGGTTCTCTTCATACATTTTTTTTTGTGTATCATCAGCATTTTGTATATTCATTATTCATTAGGTGAAGTTCGTCCTTGATATCATCCAGTTTGGAGGAGAATTTTGCAAAAAAATCTTCCTGTACTTCATGTTGCTTTTGAAGAATTTTAACTGGAGTTGTCCTTGTTTGTTCTATAGCGAAAAGGTATACAGACAGTTTCAATTGGGCTTCAATTATTGCACCAAGTTCCAAATTTACTTCAGGGCAAGAAGCCATAGACACGTCTTTCGATGCAGAAACCGCCACCGTTTCAAACTTCTCTACTTGGATTATGCGTATGCCAAATACAATGGCACTTATGCCTTCAACAGACTGCTTAAACTCGGTTAGGGCTACAAGATTGTTGTCATTAAAGCCCGACTGTTTCCTTTTTACTTCATTTTCCACCAGTTTCTTTTTTGTTTCGGATTTAAAATTAGCCCAAACCTTGAAACCGAACATTTGTTACTATACACCTTTTTTGTTAAAATTTAATTTATAGACCTTTTTCCAAGTCGCACCGTCTTAAGAAGGAGGTCCGTAGCTATTCAGCTTCACCGCAGCATCTCTCCAAAAGCGATCGATGCCAACCCGGTTTGTCAAAAATCCCTTGGCTATCTCAGAATTTTCTTCCATCAATCTAATGAGAATCTCCTTCTGCTCCCGGTGGATCCAATTGGAATGCGGTTGCGACCTTTATATAAAAAAAAAACAAAAATAATTTATAAAAGATTTTTATTTTATCTATTTTTCAACACAAATATCAAAGCTTACATATTTTGAGAATCTATTCGCCAGAAAAAATTGAACGCTAATGATATGACATTTGTTTCGAATGATTAGAAAGTCGATAAATAAATTACTCCTAACTTTCGATTGATAAAGTGAACTTTCTAATCGTTCGAAATTCAAAATGCAGATTGTTCGAAATCGACTTACTTTCACATGAAAGAGAATTTCAAAATAAGGCTGAATGTATTACGTCAGATTTTTGAGATACCACTTTTTAAAATTTATAAAAAAAAAACACGTACACTGCCCGACAACCGATTAGTGCCCCCTATGCTCAAGGGCGGATCCAGATGTTTCACCAGGGGGGGGGGGGCGATTCACACTCTTAGATGATATTTTACTCACCGCTTAAAAATGTTCTTTGATGCTTTGTAAAGTAGTCTAACAAAATTTAATAATTGCTAAAATGACAACTTTAGTTATCAAATTATTTAAGAACACTGTTGTCCAGCAAGGTATGGTCTAACTATTTAATTTTGATGACTCCCTACATAGAAAGCATTCCAAGATTATGACAGTTTTCTAAATATGCCATATTTAAGAGTCGAAATATGAAAAAAAAATTATAAATACAAAATCAAATTTGCTCGCACTTTTCATTTACACCTATTATGTTTTCCACCCCTGTATATCGTGATCAACTCACATACTCATTGTCTTCTAGGTCCAAATCCAGGCTAGAAGCGCCAAATGTCACGCTGCCACTGCCACTAAAGGACTTCAACATGCAATCTTAGTTGGCTCAGTTAGCTGCTACTGCTGCCGCTGAGGCTTATACAAACGACGTATGCAGATGTATTAACTAGACCGAATGTCGATTTCAAAGCTACCTGCCAAGAGAATATAGAACAAAATGACGGGAGTCGGCAATCATTGGCAAAAATAAATTATAAATAAATTAAATAAAGCATAATCTCATCCTTTTTGAATGTCCTACTTTAGAATTCCAGGCAATTTTGGTAAACTTAAGACTAAGAGACTGAAAGAATTCCATAAATTAATAATGCCAACTCCCACAAAATTGCCCTGAAGTTGTTCCAACAGTGGCTTCGCAAGCCGGCAACCTTCACCGATGGAAAATGTTCGATGATTGGGATTTTGGGATCTGCTCCGGAAAAGAACGACCTTATAACTCAAGAGTTTTGTATTCATATGATCGACTTACGAACTCTATTCCAGAAATTCTTTACTTATAATCGAATCAATTATGCACCAGAAGGCTCATGATGGCAGGACTACTTTTATATAAACCACACTCATAAAGCACTAATTAATGTGTTTTTTTTTCAGCAGTCGATTTGACTCTGCCGTTCAGTTGATTGATAGTTCGTCGTGGCGCAAGTAATTATCAAATAAAGTTATATTTTTCTTTCTCAAATTTGTATGTAATTTGGAATAGTTTTTGTTTTTAAATTCATGCCATTATTTAAAGATTATAAATAAAAAATAAATCTAAGTTATTGAGTAATTGAAAAAATAAAAAATATATTTAATTTTTCCTCGAAAAAAAACTTCTTTTTGGTTTTTTCCAAATGTGATTTGATTATAGCTTTTTAATTAAATTTTAGCAAATAATAAAACAAAAAAAAAACTGAAGTATTTTGTATTTTCTTATTCTCTATGGAAGCAAATGTTCAATTCAACAAAATTAAAAATTAAAATATTTGTTGGTTGGTTGGTATTTTTTTTTCATCACCTTCGTATGTATTCCTTCGTGATTTCATGTTCCCAACATCACTAGCTAGAATTTCTTTCTGATCTAAGAATAAAATTGGGGTCAAAGTTCGCAGCAAGAATAATGGGGATCAAATTGAAGAGCTTGAAAAAAGTATTCTGCATCTCCTTTCATATAACACAACATGTAAAAATGTTCTACGAACACATTGTCCAGATGTATTATGTATTCCACCAACTCGGGGGCAGAGCAACTAAGTTCCGGTTGTGGAATTATTTTTGGGACGAAAAAAAAAGCCATTGAACTGGACGGACTCTGAAACTATTGATAATTCATAAGGGCAAGTATGATGTAGCAAGGTGTGGTCTAACTATTTAATTTGGATGACTCACTACATATATAAAAGCATTCCAAGTTTCTAACAGTTTTCGAAATATGCCATATTTAAGAGCTTGTTGGTGCATTTCGAGCAGAAATGTAGTAAATTGTTTTGAAACGTTGCTTTTTTCCAAAAATACAATACACTTTTCTTGTTTTCATTTCTATTAATGCAAAAATTCAAAAGTTAAGAAAATTATCGCGGATCTGATATATATGTCGGGTTTTTTTGAACAAAGTTTTTTTGAACTCAATTTCCGGGAGTCTCTTATTACTATCGTTATCAATCTGCTTATTCGTATTTTGATTTTAAAGGCGTCAACAAAACTTACGAATTGTAGAGATACAAAGGTTATGTTCTTGAATTTAAGGAAATAGTTACATTTAAGTACACAATTTCGCAAAAAAATTAAATTAAAACAAAGTAAGGTAGCTAAACAAATAAGTTGGAAAGAAAAGTTTTTGTAGCCCTCACAAATTACACGTTTTATTGGTCTTATGCTAATTTTAATAATAATTTCTGAGTTATTTTTTTCGAAAATCATTTTAAATTTTGTTTTAAAAATATTTTTGGTAAGCACTAAATAAAGAGCTTATAAATATACATGTGTACACTTAACATTTAAATTTCGTCAAAAAATGTTGTCCCCTTTCTGAGATATCTAGTTTCGTAAACGAAATTAGTATTTTCTTTAAATAATTTTTGGTAATTGATGATCTCTTATTCAAGGTTCCTTCTTAAGAACTTAAATATTTACTCTTTTTCAAAAACAATGTTTATGAAAATAATTTAAAGTATGACTTAAGTTTTTTCAAATTCTAAATTGAGTAAAAACAAAAGTTTTAGTTTTTTTTGACAGCAAGCCACTTTATGGCAAATATCTTAAAAGTACTAACAAATCTTTAGATGAAATCTTTACTTATACAATTGTACTGTATAAGCTATATTATATTATGGCTCATATGGCCCCCCTCTGGATCGTCCATTGGTCAAAAGTTGAAAAATGTGTGCTGTGTTTTTGGAATAGAACTGAATATTCAATTTATATTAAGTTCATGGTCCAATCTTCAGTCAAAAGTAGTACTTTTAGCAACAAAGTTTAAGGAAGTAAATTACAAAATTTTGTTTTCATATACAAAAAATTAATAATTTAAAATATAATGGGGGTCATGTCGATTAACGCAACACGATTAGTTTTGAATTAAAGGGAATTCCTTCGAAAAAAACAAACAAATTATCTCCCAGGGGGGGTCATGACCCCTATGACCCCCCCTTGTGGATCCGCCATTGCCTATGCTTCCTGTCTTTGGAGCTTAATATCTGTCAAACAAATAAAATATTTGAAATTTACTTTTTTCTCATGAAAGTTTGTAACATTTGCCTCGAAAAAAAATTAAAGTTTTGGTACGATCTCAATAAATAACATTTTAATAGCATTTTAAGGAATTTAATAAAAAAAAATCATCTTCGGACATTTGATTAGAACCCTCACTTGAAAAAGCAACATAACATAAGAAAATGTGCAGAGAATATTTCCAAGTTTTTTTTTTTAATTTTAATTCCTTATATTTACAACTTATTCCTAAAAAATTAATAATCTGTTGTACAACTACGGTTAATTATGACCTCGTACATCCAGTTGGGTAAAGAATCATATGTAGCCCAGAGAAATAGTCTTCCACTTTTTATTCATTTAATGAGTTCCGCTTCAGTTAGATATTTTCTTTCAGACTAGTGCTAGCCACCCACCAAACATTTTCTATTACGTTTAGGTCGAGCGAGTATCAGTAAGGATACTTTTTGGAGCTAAATCCAATACTTTAGACCCTAGAGGTGTGGATAGCAGCGTTATCCTCTTGGAACTTCCGTTTTAAGGGTCCAAAAATATCCTTGATTACAGGGAACGCCGTTCTTAGTACACCATTATATGCTGTGTCATTCATACGATGAGTAAGAAATTGCAATTCAATCTGGAAATAGTATGCTACAGCTCCCCCTACAATGACAAAACCAGCACCGCTGTGCAGTCGATCGAAAGTATGCTCTTCCTTTCAAAGATCATGGAAGTAGTAAGAATAATCATCAAGCCTTTCGAGTTCGATTTTTTCTCGTCTGAAAAGGTGTTGCGTCTTTCGAAGTTGGTAAAGAGGTGTTTTTTTTTTTTATTTTAAGATGCTTTAAATGTTCAGCATTGGAAATAGTTCTTTGCAAAGTCCGCACGCATGCTTTTATACCGGTTTTTTTTTTTAACTTGGCTGCAGAGTCGTATGAGTTGGACGCATGCCTAAAAATAATTCGCTTTGTCAGCTTTATAAATTAAACTATGTTTTATTAATTTTTTAAAAAAAATATTTTTTGGGGGTTGAACCTCTTTATTCAATTGCTAAAATAAGACTGAATGATTTACAAATTAAAAACTTAAAAGTAACCTATTCCTATAGTTTCATGTCCATGCATATACCTCTCTGCCAGTGACGGAAGCTCCCACAGGTGGTGTCGTGTTTACTCTTGCTACGTGTTGGAATGCATTTAGCAGCCAGACGCGTTGTCAGCAATTATGATCGTGGGAATGATCATAAATTATGTTGGAATTTTGCATGGTGTTAACTTATATATAGATGGTAGAATTAAGCGTCTGGCTATATGGGAGTGGCTCATAGTGGATGATTTCCTTCCAATCCCATCAAACACATAGCAAAACTTTCCTGGCCCTCAATCCCGGCTTGGCCAATGTTGGGGACTATTCACCGCTAGATATGAGCTCTGTAGCGCTTTTTGCATCGCTGCGAAATTCAAAAGACAAAATGGGGGAAGGGAGACATTTTTCAACTTTTTTCGTATATAAAAAAAATATAAAAATAAATTTGAAAACGGATGTTTTTAGAGTTTGGATTTGAAGTCAGCACTAAAAATTAATTTCAAAACGAATTTTCCAATACCAACTATTAAGGTATCAAATTCAAGTTTTTCTCGAAACTTTATGTAGATTTAAAAGAAGACTCATAACTGATGAGAATTTCAGAAACTGCTAAAATACTTTAAATGTTATCGAAAAGAGGAAGATTTGTACTTTTTAAAATTTTAGGAGATATTTTGAGTTTGAATTTCGCGGTTTTACGGTTTAAATTTCTTAATGGGATAGGGCCCTCGTTTCTATTTATCTGGGCTTGTTCATCAGTTCTCCTATTTTGGAAGCTTCACAACTTAAGCAACTTTAACGACTTTTGTTGTTTCTTTTTTTATTCTTTTATTCAAACTTTGACAGGACTGTAAATAGCTGCTACAGCCCAATTTATTAAAAAAACAACAAAAAGTTACAATTCTGTTTTTGTAGTGGTATTTTCATATTTTCAAA
>NW_026605832.1:0-12791 GCF_945859685.1 Eupeodes corollae
GCTCTGTATTTTAGTGAAAACCGCATCATGTTTGGAGGCTTGGTTGAGGAAATAGAGCAACCGAAAGATAATTTGTGACGAGCTGGGTCGAAATTCTGTAATTTTACTTTTTGACTAATTTTTCGGAAACGAGCGATCGTATAACATTTTGGTTTGCAGTTGTGGGTAGAGCATTTAAATACCTTTCTTTTGATGTGCATTTTGATTGGGTGGGAAATAGTTTTGAAAATACTACTTTTTTCGGCAAGGGTTAGCCCACGATTTTCTCGAAAAACTGAAAAAAAAATCATTTTTGTGATTTATGCATCAATTGAAAGGTGGGTCGATGCTCTGTATTTTAGTGAAAACCGCATCATGCTTAGAGGCTTGGTTGAGGAAATAGAGCAACCGAAAGATAATTTGTGATGAGCTGGGTCGAAATTCTGTAATTTTACTTTTTGACTAATTTTTCGGAAAAGAGAGATCGTATAACATTTTGGTTTGCAGTTGTGGGTAGAGCATTTAAATACCTTTCTTTTGATGTGTATTTTGATTGGTTGGGAAATAATTTTGAAAATACTATATTTTCGGCAATGGGTTAGCCCACGATTTTCTCGAAAAACTGAAAAAAAATCATTTTTGTGATTTATGCATCAATTGAAAGGTGGGTCGTCATTTTTGTGATTTATGCATCAATTGAAAGGTGGGTCGATGCTCTGTATTTTAGTGAAAACCGCATCATGTTTGGAGGCTTGGTTGAGGAAAAAAAGCAACCGAAAGATAATTTGTGATGAGCTGGGTCGAAATTCTGTAATTTTACTTTTTGACTAATTTTTCGGAAACGAGCGATCGTATAACATTTTGGTTTGCAGTTGTGGGTAGAGCATTTAAATACCTTTCTTTTGATGTGCATTTTGATTGGGTGGGAAATAGTTTTGAAAATACTACTTTTTTCGGCAAGGGTTAGCCCACGATTTTCTCGAAAAACTGAAAAAAAAATCATTTTTGTGATTTATGCATCAATTGAAAGGTGGGTCGATGCTCTGTATTTTAGTGAAAACCGCATCATGTTTGGAGGCTTGGTTGAGGAAATAGAGCAACCGAAAGATAATTTGTGATGAGCTGGGTCGAAATTCTGTAATTTTACTTTTTGACTAATTTTTCGGAAAAGAGAGATCGTATAACATTTTGGTTTGCAGTTGTGGGTAGAGCATTTAAATACCTTTCTTTTGATGTGCATTTTGATTGGGTGGGAAATAGTTTTGAAAATACTACTTTTTTCGGCAAGGGTTAGCCCACGATTTTCTCGAAAAACTGACAAAATATCATTTTTGAGATTTATGCATCAATTGAAAGGTGGGTCGATGCTCTGTATTTTAGTGACAACCGCATCATGTTTGGAGGCTTGGTTGAGGAAATAGAGCAACCGAAAGATAATTTGTGATGAGCTGGGTCGAAATTCTGTAATTTTACTTTTTGACTAATTTTTCGGAAACGAGCGATCGTATAACATTTTGGTTTGCAGTTGTGGGTAGAGCATTTAAATACCTTTCTTTTGATGTGCATTTTGATTGGGTGGGAAATAGTTTTGAAAATACTACTTTTTTCGGCAAGGGTTAGCCCACGATTTTCTCGAAAAACTGAAAAAAAATCATTTTTGTGATTTATGCATCAATTGAAAGGTGGGTCGATGCTCTGTATTTTAGTGAAAACCGCATCATGTTTGGAGGCTTGGTTGAGGAAATAGAGCAACCGAAAGATAATTTGTGATGAGCTGGGTCGAAATTCTGTAATTTTACTTTTTGACTAATTTTTCGGAAACGAGCGATCGTATAACATTTTGGTTTGCAGTTGTGGGTAGAGCATTTAAATACCTTTCTTTTGATGTGCATTTTGATTGGGTGGGAAATAGTTTTGAAAATACTACTTTTTTCGGCAAGGGTTAGCCCACGATTTTCTCGAAAAACTGAAAAAAAATCATTTTTGTGATTTATGCATCAATTGAAAGGTGGGTCGATGCTCTGTATTTTAGTGAAAACCGCATCATGTTTGGAGGCTTGGTTGAGGAAATAGAGCAACCGAAAGATAATTTGTGATGAGCTGGGTCGAAATTCTGTAATTTTACTTTTTGACTAATTTTTCGGAAACGAGCGATCGTATAACATTTTGGTTTGCAGTTGTGGGTAGAGCATTTAAATACCTTTCTTTTGATGTGTATTTTGATTGGTTGGGAAATAATTTTGAAAATACTACTTTTTTCAGCAAGGGTTAGCCCACGATTTTCTCGAAAAACTGAAAAAAAATCATTTTTGTGATTTATGCATCAATTGAAAGGTGGGTCGATGCTCTGTATTTTAGTGAAAACCGCATCATGTTTGGAGGCTTGGTTGAGGAAATAGAGCAACCGAAAGATAATTTGTGATGAGCTGGGTCGAAATTCTGTAATTTTACTTTTTGACTAATTTTTCGGAAACGAGCGATCGTATAACATTTTGGTTTGCAGTTGTGGGTAGAGCATTTAAATACCTTTCTTTTGATGTGCATTTTGATTGGGTGGGAAATAGTTTTGAAAATACTACTTTTTTCGGCAAGGGTTAGCCCACGATTTTCTCGAAAAACTGAAAAAAAATCATTTTTGTGATTTATGCATCAATTGAAAGGTGGGTCGATGCTCTGTATTTTAGTGAAAACCGCATCATGTTTGGAGGCTTGGTTGAGGAAATAGAGCAACGGAAAGATAATTTGTGATGAGCTGGGTCGAAATTCTGTAATTTTACTTTTTGACTAATTTTTCGGAAACGAGCGATCGTATAACATTTTGGTTTGCAGTTGTGGGTAGAGCATTTAAATACCTTTATTTGATGTGCATTTTGATTGGGTGGGAAATAGTTTTGAAAATACTACTTTTTCGGCAATTTGTTAGCCCACGATTTTCTCGAAAAACTGAAAAAAAAAATCATTTTTGTGATTTATGCATCAATTGAAAGGTGGGTCGATGATCTGTATTTTAGTGAAAACCGCATCATGTTTGGAGGCTTGGTTGAGGAAATAGAGCAACCGAAAGATAATTTGTGATGAGCTGGGTCGAAATTCTGTAATTTTACTTTTTGACTAATTTTTCGGAAACGAGCGATCGTATAACATTTTGGTTTGCAGTTGTGGGTAGAGCATTTAAATACCTTTCTTTTGATGTGCATTTTGATTGGGTGGGAAATAGTTTTGAAAATACTACTTTTTTCGGCAAGGGTTAGCCCACGATTTTCTCGAAAAACTGAAAAAAAAATCATTTTTGTGATTTATGCATCAATTGAAAGGTGGGTCGATGCTCTGTATTTTAGTGAAAACCGCATCATGTTTGGAGGCTTGGTTGAGGAAATAGAGCAACCGAAAGATAATTTGTGATGATCTGGGTCGAAATTCTGTAATTTTACTTTTTGACTAATTTTTCGGAAAAGAGAGATCGTATAACATTTTGGTTTGCAGTTGTGGGTAGAGCATTTAAATACCTTTCTTTTGATGTGTATTTTGATTGGTTGGGAAATAATTTTGAAAATACTATATTTTCGGCAATGGGTTAGCCCACGATTTTCTCGAAAAACTGAAAAAAAATCATTTTTGTGATTTATGCATCAATTGAAAGGTGGGTCGTCATTTTTGTGATTTATGCATCAATTGAAAGGTGGGTCGAAGCTCTGTATTTTAGTGAAAACCGCATCATGTTTGGAGGCTTGGTTGAGGAAATAGAGCAACCGAAAGATAATTTGTGATGAGCTGGGTCGAAATTCTGTAATTTTACTTTTTGACTAATTTTTCGGAAAAGAGAGATCGTATAACATTTTGGTTTGCAGTTGTGGGTAGAGCATTTAAATACCTTTCTTTTGATGTGCATTTTGATTGGGTGGGAAATAGTTTTGAAAATACTACTTTTTTCGGCAAGGGTTAGCCCACGATTTTCTCGAAAAACTGAAAAAAAATCATTTTTGTGATTTATGCATCAATTGAAAGGTGGGTCGATGCTCTGTATTTTAGTGAAAACCGCATCATGTTTGGAGGCTTGGTTGAGGAAATAGAGCAACCGAAAGATAATTTGTGATGAGCTGGGTCGAAATTCTGTAATTTTACTTTTTGACTAATTTTTCGGAAAAATGAGATCGTATAACATTTTGGTTTGCAGTTGTGGGTAGAGCATTTAAATACCTTTCTTTTGATGTGTATTTTGATTGGTTGGGAAATAATTTTGAAAGTACTACTTTTTTCGGCAAGGGTTAGCCCACGATTTTCTCGAAAAACTGACAAAATATCATTTTTGAGATTTATGCATCAATTGAAAGGTGGGTCGATGCTCTGTATTTTAGTGACAACCGCATCATGTTTGGAGGCTTGGTTGAGGAAATAGAGCAACCGAAAGATAATTTGTGATGAGCTGGGTCGAAATTCTGTAATTTTACTTTTTGACTAATTTTTCGGAAACGAGCGATCGTATAACATTTTGGTTTGCAGTTGTGGGTAGAGCATTTAAATACCTTTCTTTTGATGTGCATTTTGATTGGGTGGGAAATAGTTTTGAAAATACTACTTTTTCGGCAATGGGTTAGCCCACGATTTTCTCGAAAAACTGAAAAAAAATGATTTTTGTGATTTATGCATCAATTGAAAGGTGGGTCGATGCTCTGTATTTTAGTGAAAACCGCATCATGTTTGGAGGCTTGGTTGAGGAAATAGAGCAACCGAAAGATAATTTGTGATGAGCTGGGTCGAAATTCTGTAATTTTACTTTTTGACTAATTTTTCGGAAACGAGCGATCGTATAACATTTTGGTTTGCAGTTGTGGGTAGAGCATTTAAATACCTTTCTTTTGATGTGCATTTTGATTGGGTGGGAAATAGTTTTGAAAATACTTCTTTTTTCGGCAAGGGTTAGCCCACGATTTTCTCGAAAAACTGAAAAAAAATCATTTTTGTGATTTATGCATCAATTGAAAGGTGGGTCGATGCTCTGTATTTTAGTGAAAACCGCATCATGTTTGGAGGCTTGGTTGAGGAAATAGAGCAACCGAAAGATAATTTGTGATGAGCTGGGTCGAAATTCTGTAATTTTACTTTTTGACTAATTTTTCGGAAACGAGCGATCGTATAACATTTTGGTTTGCAGTTGTGGGTAGAGCATTTAAATACCTTTCTTTTGATGTGCATTTTGATTGGGTGGGAAATAGTTTTGAAAATACTACTTTTTTCGGCAAGGGTTAGCCCACGATTTTCTCGAAAAACTGAAAAAAAATCATTTTTGTGATTTATGCATCAATTGAAAGGTGGGTCGATGCTCTGTATTTTAGTGAAAACCGCATCATGTTTGGAGGCTTGGTTGAGGAAATAGAGCAACCGAAAGATAATTTGTGATGAGCTGGGTCGAAATTCTGTAATTTTACTTTTTGACTAATTTTTCGGAAAAGAGAGATCGTATAACATTTTGGTTTGCAGTTGTGGGTAGAGCATTTAAATACCTTTCTTTTGATGTGCATTTTGATTGGGTGGGAAATAGTTTTGAAAATACTACTTTTTTCGGCAAGGGTTAGCCCACGATTTTCTCGAAAAACTGAAAAAAAATCATTTTTGTGATTTATGCATTAATTGAAAGGTGGGTCGATGCTCTGTATTTTAGTGAAAACCGCATCATGCTTAGAGGCTTGGTTGAGGAAATAGAGCAACCGAAAGATAATTTGTGATGAGCTGGGTCGAAATTCTGTAATTTTACTTTTTAACTAATTTTTCGGCAACGAGCGATCGTATAACATTTTGGTTTGCAGTTGTGGGTAGAGCATTTAAATACCTTTCTTTTGATGTGCATTTTGATTGGGTGGGAAATAGTTTTGAAAATACTACTTTTTTCGGCAAGGGTTAGCCCACGATTTTCTCGAAAAACTGAAAAAAAATCATTTTTGTGATTTATGCATCAATTGAAAGGTGGGTCGATGCTCTGTATTTTAGTGAAAACCGCATCATGTTTGGAGGCTTGGTTGAGGAAATAGAGCAACCGAAAGATAATTTGTGATGAGCTGGGTCGAAATTCTGTAATTTTACTTTTTGACTAATTTTTCGGAAACGAGCGATCGTATAACATTTTGGTTTGCAGTTGTGGGTAGAGCATTTAAATACCTTTCTTTTGATGTGCATTTTGATTGGGTGGGAAATAGTTTTGAAAATACTACTATTTCGGCAATAGGTTAGCCCACGATTTTCTCGAAAAACTGAAAAAAAATCATTTTTGTGATTTATGCATCAATTGAAAGGTGGGTCGAAGCTCTGTATTTTAGTGAAAACCGCATCATGTTTGGAGGCTTGGTTGAGGAAATAGAGCAACCGAAAGATAATTTGTGACGAGCTGGGTCGAAATTCTGTAATTTTACTTTTTGACTAATTTTTCGGAAACGAGCGATCGTATAACATTTTGGTTTGCAGTTGTGGGTAGAGCATTTAAATACCTTTCTTTTGATGTGCATTTTGATTGGGTGGGAAATAGTTTTGAAAATACTACTTTTTTCGGCAAGGGTTAGCCCACGATTTTCTCGAAAAACTGAAAAAAAAAATCATTTTTGTGATTTATGCATCAATTGAAAGGTGGGTCGATGCTCTGTATTTTAGTGAAAACCGCATCATGTTTGGAGGCTTGGTTGAGGAAATAGAGCAACCGAAAGATAATTTGTGATGAGCTGGGTCGAAATTCTGTAATTTTACTTTTTGACTAATTTTTCGGAAACGAGCGATCGTATAACATTTTGGTTTGCAGTTGTGGGTAGAGCATTTAAATACCTTTCTTTTGATGTGCATTTTGATTGGGTGGGAAATAGTTTTGAAAATACTTCTTTTTTCGGGAAGGGTTAGCCCACGATTTTCTCGAAAAACTGAAAAAAAATCATTTTTGTGATTTATGCATCAATTGAAAGGTGGGTCGATGCTCTGTATTTTAGTGAAAACCGCATCATGTTTGGAGGCTTGGTTGAGGAAATAGAGCAACGGAAAGATAATTTGTGATGAGCTGGGTCGAAATTCTGTAATTTTACTTTTTGACTAATTTTTCGGAAACGAGCGATCGTATAACATTTTGGTTTGCAGTTGTGGGTAGAGCATTTAAATACCTTTATTTGATGTGCATTTTGATTGGGTGGGAAATAGTTTTGAAAATACTACTTTTTCGGCAATTTGTTAGCCCACGATTTTCTCGAAAAACTGAAAAAAAAATCATTTTTGTGATTTATGCATCAATTGAAAGGTGGGTCGATGCTCTGTATTTTAGTGAAAACAGCATCATGTTTGGAGGCTTGGTTGAGGAAATAGAGCAACCGAAAGATAATTTGTGATGAGCTGGGTCGAAATTCTGTAATTTTACTTTTTGACTAATTTTTCGGAAACGAGCGATCGTATAACATTTTGGTTTGCAGTTGTGGGTAGAGCATTTAAATACCTTTCTTTTGATGTGCATTTTGATTGGGTGGGAAATAGTTTTGAAAATACTACTTTTTTCGGCAAGGGTTAGCCCACGATTTTCTCGAAAAACTGAAAAAAAAATCATTTTTGTGATTTATGCATCAATTGAAAGGTGGGTCGATGCTCTGTATTTTAGTGAAAACCGCATCATGTTTGGAGGCTTGGTTGAGGAAATAGAGCAACCGAAAGATAATTTGTGATGAGCTGGGTCGAAATTCTGTAATTTTACTTTTTGACTAATTTTTCGGAAAAGAGAGATCGTATAACATTTTGGTTTGCAGTTGTGGGTAGAGCATTTAAATACCTTTCTTTTGATGTGTATTTTGATTGGTTGGGAAATAATTTCATTTTTGAGATTTATGCATCAATTGAAAGGTGGGTCGATGCTCTGTATTTTAGTGACAACCGCATCATGTTTGGAGGCTTGGTTGAGGAAATAGAGCAACCGAAAGATAATTTGTGATGAGCTGGGTCGAAATTCTGTAATTTTACTTTTTGACTAATTTTTCGGAAAAGAGAGATCGTATAACATTTTGGTTTGCAGTTGTGGGTAGAGCATTTAAATACCTTTCTTTTGATGTGTATTTTGATTGGTTGGGAAATAATTTTGAAAATACTATATTTTCGGCAATGGGTTAGCCCACGATTTTCTCGAAAAACTGAAAAAAAATCATTTTTGTGATTTATGCATCAATTGAAAGGTGGGTCGTCATTTTTGTGATTTATGCATCAATTGAAAGGTGGGTCGATGCTCTGTATTTTAGTGAAAACCGCATCATGTTTGGAGGCTTGGTTGAGGAAAAAAAGCAACCGAAAGATAATTTGTGATGAGCTGGGTCGAAATTCTGTAATTTTACTTTTTGACTAATTTTTCGGAAACGAGCGATCGTATAACATTTTGGTTTGCAGTTGTGGGTAGAGCATTTAAATACCTTTCTTTTGATGTGCATTTTGATTGGGTGGGAAATAGTTTTGAAAATACTACTTTTTTCGGCAAGGGTTAGCCCACGATTTTCTCGAAAAACTGAAAAAAAAATCATTTTTGTGATTTATGCATCAATTGAAAGGTGGGTCGATGCTCTGTATTTTAGTGAAAACCGCATCATGTTTGGAGGCTTGGTTGAGGAAATAGAGCAACCGAAAGATAATTTGTGATGAGCTGGGTCGAAATTCTGTAATTTTACTTTTTGACTAATTTTTCGGAAAAGAGAGATCGTATAACATTTTGGTTTGCAGTTGTGGGTAGAGCATTTAAATACCTTTCTTTTGATGTGTATTTTGATTGGTTGGGAAATAATTTTTAAAGTACTACTTTTTTCGGCAAGGGTTAGCCCACGATTTTCTCGAAAAACTGACAAAATATCATTTTTGAGATTTATGCATCAATTGAAAGGTGGGTCGATGCTCTGTATTTTAGTGACAACCGCATCATGTTTGGAGGCTTGGTTGAGGAAATAGAGCAACCGAAAGATAATTTGTGATGAGCTGGGTCGAAATTCTGTAATTTTACTTTTTGACTAATTTTTCGGAAACGAGCGATCGTATAACATTTTGGTTTGCAGTTGTGGGTAGAGCATTTAAATACCTTTCTTTTGATGTGCATTTTGATTGGGTGGGAAATAGTTTTGAAAATACTACTTTTTTCGGCAAGGGTTAGCCCACGATTTTCTCGAAAAACTGAAAAAAAATCATTTTTGTGATTTATGCATCAATTGAAAGGTGGGTCGATGCTCTGTATTTTAGTGAAAACCGCATCATGTTTGGAGGCTTGGTTGAGGAAATAGAGCAACCGAAAGATAATTTGTGATGAGCTGGGTCGAAATTCTGTAATTTTACTTTTTGACTAATTTTTCGGAAACGAGCGATCGTATAACATTTTGGTTTGCAGTTGTGGGTAGAGCATTTAAATACCTTTCTTTTGATGTGCATTTTGATTGGGTGGGAAATAGTTTTGAAAATACTACTTTTTTCGGCAAGGGTTAGCCCACGATTTTCTCGAAAAACTGAAAAAAAAATCATTTTTGTGATTTATGCATCAATTGAAAGGTGGGTCGATGCTCTGTATTTTAGTGAAAACCGCATCATGTTTGGAGGCTTGGTTGAGGAAATAGAGCAACCGAAAGATAATTTGTGATGAGCTGGGTCGAAATTCTGTAATTTTACTTTTTGACTAATTATTCGGAAACGAGCGATCGTATAACATTTTGGTTTGCAGTTGTGGGTAGAGCATTTAAATACCTTTCTTTTGATGTGCATTTTGATTGGGTGGGAAATAGTTTTGAAAATACTACTTTTTTCGGCAAGGGTTAGCCCACGATTTTCTCGAAAAACTGACAAAATATCATTTTTGAGATTTATGCATCAATTGAAAGGTGGGTCGATGCTCTGTATTTTAGTGACAACCGCATCATGTTTGGAGGCTTGGTTGAGGAAATAGAGCAACCGAAAGATAATTTGTGATGAGCTGGGTCGAAATTCTGTAATTTTACTTTTTGACTAATTTTTCGGAAAAGAGAGATCGTATAACATTTTGGTTTGCAGTTGTGGGTAGAGCATTTAAATACCTTTCTTTTGATGTGCATTTTGATTGGGTGGGAAATAGTTTTGAAAATACTACTTTTTTCGGCAAGGGTTAGCCCACGATTTTCTCGAAAAACTGAAAAAAATCATTTTTGTGATTTATGCATCAATTGAAAGGTGGGTCGATGCTCTGTATTTTAGTGAAAACCGCATCATGTTTGGAGGCTTGGTTGAGGAAATAGAGCAACCGAAAGATAATTTGTGATGAGCTGGGTCGAAATTCTGTAATTTTACTTTTTAACTAATTTTTCGGCAACGAGCGATCGTATAACATTTTGGTTTGCAGTTGTGGGTAGAGCATTTAAATACCTTTCTTTTGATGTGCATTTTGATTGGGTGGGAAATAGTTTTGAAAATACTACTTTTTTCGGCAAGGGTTAGCCCACGATTTTCTCGAAAAACTGAAAAAAAATCATTTTTGTGATTTATGCATCAATTGAAAGGTGGGTCGATGCTCTGTATTTTAGTGAAAACCGCATCATGTTTGGAGGCTTGGTTGAGGAAATAGAGCAACCGAAAGATAATTTGTGATGAGCTGGGTCGAAATTCTGTAATTTTACTTTTTGACTAATTTTTCGGAAACGAGCGATCGTATAACATTTTGGTTTGCAGTTGTGGGTAGAGCATTTAAATACCTTTCTTTTGATGTGCATTTTGATTGGGTGGGAAATAGTTTTGAAAATACTACTATTTCGGCAATAGGTTAGCCCACGATTTTCTCGAAAAACTGAAAAAAAATCATTTTTGTGATTTATGCATCAATTGAAAGGTGGGTCGAAGCTCTGTATTTTAGTGAAAACCGCATCATGTTTGGAGGCTTGGTTGAGGAAATAGAGCAACCGAAAGATAATTTGTGACGAGCTGGGTCGAAATTCTGTAATTTTACTTTTTGACTAATTTTTCGGAAACGAGCGATCGTATAACATTTTGGTTTGCAGTTGTGGGTAGAGCATTTAAATACCTTTCTTTTGATGTGCATTTTGATTGGGTGGGAAATAGTTTTGAAAATACTACTTTGTCGGCAATGGGTTAGCCCACGATTTTCTCGAAAAACTGAAAAAAAATCATTTTTGAGATTTATGCATCAATTGAAAGGTGGGTCGATGCTCTGTATTTTAGTGAAAACCGCATCATGTTTGGAGGCTTGGTTGAGGAAATAGAGCAACCGAAAGATAATTTGTGATGAGCTGGGTCGAAATTCTGTAATTTTACTTTTTGACTAATTTTTCGGAAACGAGCGATCGTATAACATTTTGGTTTGCAGTTGTGGGTAGAGCATTTAAATACCTTTCTTTTGATGTGTATTTTGATTGGTTGGGAAATAATTTTGAAAGTACTACTTTTTTCGGCAAGGGTTAGCCCACGATTTTCTCGAAAAACTGACAAAATATCATTTTTGAGATTTATGCATCAATTGAAAGGTGGGTCGATGCTCTGTATTTTAGTGACAACCGCATCATGTTTGGAGGCTTGGTTGAGGAAATAGAGCAACCAATCAAAATGCACATCAAAAGAAAGGTATTTAAATGCTCTACCCACAACTGCAAACCAAAATGTTATACGATCGCTCGTTTCCGAAAAATTAGTCAAAAAGTAAAATTACAGAATTTCGACCCAGCTCATCACAAATTATCTTTCGGTTGCTCTATTTCCTCAACCAAGCCTCCAAACATGATGCGGTTGTCACTAAAATACAGAGCATCGACCCACCTTTCAATTGATGCATAAATCTCAAAAATGATTTTTTTTTTCAGTTTTTCGAGAAAATCGTGGGCTAACCCTTGCCGAAAAAAGTAGTATTTTCAAAACTATTTCCCACCCAATCAAAATGCACATCAAAAGAAAGGTATTTAAATGCTCTACCCCACAACTGCAAACCAAAATGTTATACGATCGCTCGTTTCCGAAAAATTAGTCAAAAAGTAAAATTACAGAATTTCGACCCAGCTCATCACAAATTATCTTTCGGTTGCTTTTTTTCCTCAACCAAGCCTCCAAACATGATGCGGTTTTCACTAAAATACAGAGCATCGACCCACCTTTCAATTGATGCATAAATCACAAAAATGATTTTTTTTCAGTTTTTCGAGAAAATCGTGGGCTAACCCTTGCCGAAAAAAGTAGTATTTTCAAAACTATTTCCCACCCAATCAAAATGCACATCAAAAGAAAGGTATTTAAATGCTCTACCCACAACTGCAAACCAAAATGTTATACGATCGCTCGTTTCCGAAAAATTAGTCAAAAAGTAAAATTACAGAATTTCGACCCAGCTCATCACAATTATCTTTCGGTTGCTCTATTTCCTCAACCAAGCCTCCAAACATGATGCGGTTGTCACTAAAATACAGAGCATCGACCCACCTTTCAATTGATGCATAAATCTCAAAAATGATTTTTTTTTCAGTTTTTCGAGAAAATCGTGGGCTAACCCTTGCCGAAAAAAGTAGTATTTTCAAAACTATTTCCCACCCAATCAAAATGCACATCAAAAGAAAGGTATTTAAATGCTCTACCCACAACTTCAAACCAAAATGTTATACGATCGCTCGTTTCCGAAAAATTAGTCAAAAAGTAAAATTACAGAATTTCCCCAGCTCATCACAAATTATCTTTCGGTTGCTTTTTTTCCTCAACCAAGCCTCCAAACATGATGCGGTTTCCACTAAAATACAGAGCATCGACCCACCTTTCAATTGATGCATAAATCACAAAAATGACGACCCACCTTTCAATTGATGCATAAATCA
>NW_026605833.1:0-63583 GCF_945859685.1 Eupeodes corollae
GCCTATCTTTGAATAAGACCAACTCTACAACAAGTTATGGGCAAAAATCCATGTCCAAACCTTAAATGCCAATATCTCGCTTAAAACGCATCCAAAAGGTATCAAAGTCGGCAACTAATGGACAATTTTTGAACTCCAATATTTCTTGATCTAGACCACCTAGATGGCTGAAATTTCAGGATTGTGATCTAGGAATCATTCCCTTTCCATTGGTGTGCCTATCTTTGAATAAGACCAACTCTACAACAAGTTATGGGCAAAAATCCATGTCCAAACTTTAAATGCGAATATCTCGCTTAAAACGCATCTAAAAGGTATCAAAGTCGGCACCTAATGGACAATTTTTGAACTCCAATATTTCTTGATCTAGACCACCTAGATGGCTCAAATTTCAGGATTGTGATCTAGGAATCATTCCCTTTCCATTGGTGTGCCTATCTTTGAATAAGACCAACTCTACAACAAGTTATGGGCAAAAAATCCATGTCCAAACTTTAAATGCGAATATCTCGCTTAAAACGCATCTAAAAGGTATCAAAGTCGGCACCTAATGGACAATTTTTGAACTCCAATATTTCTTGATCTAGACCACCTAGATGGCTGAAATTTCAGGATTGTGATCTAGGAATCATTCCCTTTCCATTGGTGTGCCTATCTTTGAATAAGATCAACTCTACAACAAGTTATGGGCAAAAATCCATGTCCAAACTTTAAATGCGAATATCTCGCTTAAAACGCATCTAAAAGGTATCAAAGTCGGCACCTAATGGACAATTTTTGAACTAAAATATTTCTTGATCTAGACCACCTAGATGGCTGAAATTTCAGGATTGTGATCTAGGAATCATTCCCTTTCCATTGGTGTGCCTATCTTTGAATAAGACCAACTCTACAACAAGTTATGGGCAAAAATCCATGTCCAAACTTTAAATGCGAATATCTCGCTTCAAACGCATCTAAAAGGTATCAAAGTCGGCACCTAATGGACAATTTTTGAACTCCAATATTTCTTGATCTAGACCACCTAGATGGCTGAAATTTCAGGATTGTGATCTAGGAATCATTCCCTTTCCATTGGTGTGCCTATCTTTGAATAAGACCAACTCTACAACAAGTTATGGGCAAAAAATCCATGTCCAAACTTTAAATGCGAATATCTCGCTTAAAACGCATCTAAAAGGTATCAAAGTCGGCACCTAATGGACAATTTTTGAACTCCAATATTTCTTGATCTAGACCACCTAGATGGCTGAAATTTCAGGATTGTGATCTAGGAATCATTCCCTTTCCATTGGTGTGCCTATCTTTGAATAAGACCAACTCTACAACAAGTTATGGGCAAAAATCCATGTCCAAACTTTAAATGCGAATATCTCGCTTAAAACGCATCTAAAAGGTATCAAAGTCGGCACCTAATGGACAATTTTTGAACTCCAATATTTCTTAATCTAGACCACCTAGATGGCTGAAATTTCAGGATTGTGATCTAGGAATCATTCCCTTTCCATTGGTGTGCCTATCTTTGAATAAGACCAACTCTACAACAAGTTATGGGCAAAAATCCATGTCCAAACCTTAAATGCCAATATCTCGCTTAAAACGCATCCAAAAGGTATCAAAGTCGGCAACTAATGGACAATTTTTGAACTCCAATATTTCTTGATCTAGACCACCTAGATGGCTGAAATTTCAGGATTGTGATCTAGGAATCATTCCCTTTCCATTGGTGTGCCTATCTTTGAATAAAACCAACTCTACAACAAGTTATGGGCAAATATCCATGTCCAAACTTTAAATGCGAATATCTCGCTTAAAACGCATCTAAAAGGTATCAAAGTCGGCACCTAATGGACAATTTTTGAACTCCAATATTTCTTGATCTAGACCACCTAGATGGCTGAAATTTCAGTATTGTGATCTATTAATCATTCCCTTTCCATTGGTGTGCCTATCTTTGAATAAGACCAACTCTACAACAAGTTATGGGCAAAAATCCATGTCCAAACTTTAAATGCGAATATCTCGCTTAAAAACGCATCTAAAAGGTATCAAAGTCGGCACCTAGTGGACAATTTTTGAACTCCAATATTTCTTGATCTAGACCACCTAGATGGCTGAAATTTCAGATTGTGATCTAGGAATCATTCCCTTTCCATTGGTGTGCCTATCTTTGAATAAGACCAACTCTACAACAAGTTATGGGCAAAAATCCATGTCCAAACCTTAAATGCCAATATCTCGCTTAAAACGCATCCAAAAGGTATCAAAGTCGGCAACTAATGGACAATTTTTGAACTCCAATATTTCTTGATCTAGACCACCTAGATGGCTGAAATTTCAGGATTGTGATCTAGGAATCATTCCCTTTCCATTGGTGTGCCTATCTTTGAATAAGACCAACTCTACAACAAGTTATGGGCAAAAATCCATGTCCAACCTTAAATGCGAATATCTCGCTTAAAACGCATCTAAAAGGTATCAAAGTCGGCACCTAATGGACAATTTTTGAACTCCAATATTTCTTGATCTAGACCACCTAGATGGCTCAAATTTCAGGATTGTGATCTAGGAATCATTCCCTTTCCATTGGTGTGCCTATCTTTGAATAAGACCAACTCTACAACAAGTTATGGGCAAAAATCCATGTCCAAACTTTAAATGCGAATATCTCGCTTAAAACGCATCTAAAAGGTATCAAAGTCGGCACCTAATGGACAATTTTTGAACTCCAATATTTCTTGATCTAGACCACCTAGATGGCTGAAATTTCAGGATTGTGATCTAGGAATCATTCCCTTTCCATTGGTGTGCCTATCTTTGAATAAGATCAACTCTACAACAAGTTATGGGCAAAAATCCATGTCCAAACTTTAAATGCGAATATCTCGCTTAAAACGCATCTAAAAGGTATCAAAGTCGGCACCTAATGGACAATTTTTGAACTAAAATATTTCTTGATCTAGACCACCTAGATGGCTGAAATTTCAGGATTGTGATCTAGGAATCATTCCCTTTCCATTGGTGTGCCTATCTTTGAATAAGACCAACTCTACAACAAGTTATGGGCAAAAATCCATGTCCAAACTTTAAATGCGAATATCTCGCTTAAAACGCATCTAAAAGGTATCAAAGTCGGCACCTAATGGACAATTTTTGAACTCCAATATTTCTTGATCTAGACCACCTAGATGGCTGAAATTTCAGGATTGTGATCTAGGAATCATTCCCTTTCCATTTGTGTGCCTATCTTTGAATAAGACCAACTCTACAACAAGTTATGGGCAAAAATCCATGTCCAAACTTTAAATGCGAATATCTCGCTTAAAACGCATCTAAAAGGTATCAAAGTCGGCACCTAATGGACAATTTTTGAACTCCAATATTTCTTGATCTAGACCACCTAGATGGCTGAAATTTCAGGATTGTGATCTAGGAATCATTCCCTTTCCATTGGTGTGCCTATCTTTGAATAAGACAAACTCTACAACAAGTTATGGGCAAAAATCCATGTCCAAACTTTAAATGCGAATATCTCGCTTAAAACGCATCTAAAAGGTATCAAAGTTGGCACCTAATGGACAATTTTTGAACTCCAATATTTCTTGATCTAGACCACCTAGATGGCTGAAATTTCAGGATTGTGATCTAGGAATCATTCCCTTTCCATTGGTGTGCCTATCTTTGAATAAGACCAACTCTACAACAAGTTATGGGCAAAAATCCATGTCCAAACTTTAAATGCGAATATCTCGCTTAAAACGCATCTAAAAGGTATCAAAGTCGGCACCTAATGGACAATTTTTAAACTCCAATATTTCTTGATCTAGACCACCTAGATGGCTGAAATTTCAGGATTGTGATCTAGGAATCATTCCCTTTCCATTGGTGTGCCTATCTTTGAATAAGACCAACTCTACAACAAGTTATGGGCAAAAATCCATGTCCAAACTTTAAATGCGAATATCTCGCTTAAAACGCATCTAAAAGGTATCAAAGTCGGCACCTAATGGACAATTTTTGAACTCCAATATTTCTTGATCTAGACCACCTAGATGGCTGAAATTTCAGGATTGTGATCTAGGAATCATTCCCTTTCCATTGGTGTGCCTATCTTTGAATAAGACCAACTCTACAACAAGTTATGGGCAAAAATCCATGTCCAAACTTTAAATGCGAATATCTCGCTTAAAACGCATCTAAAAGGTATCAAAGTCGGCACCTAATGGACAATTTTTGAACTCCAATATTTCTTGATCTAGACCACCTAGATGGCTGAAATTTCAGGATTGTGATCTAGGAATCATTCCCTTTCCATTGGTGTGCCTATCTTTGAATAAGACCAACTCTACAACAAGTTATGGGCAAAAATCCATGTCCAAACTTTAAATGCGAATATCTCGCTTAGAACGCATCTAAAAGGTATCAAAGTCGGCACCTAATGGACAATTTTTGAACTCCAATATTTCTTGATCTAGACCACCTAGATGGCTGAAATTTCAGGATTGTGATCTAGGAATCATTCCCTTTCCATTGGTGTGCCTATCTTTGAATAAGACCAACTCTACAACAAGTTATGGGCAAAAATCCATGTCCAAACTTTAAATGCGAATATCTCGCTTAAAACGCATCTAAAAGGTATCAAAGTCGGCACCTAATGGACAATTTTTGAACTCCAATATTTCTTGATCTAGACCACCTAGATGGCTGAAATTTCAGGATTGTGATCTAGGAATCATTCCCTTTCCATTGGTGTGCCTATCTTTGAATAAGACCAACTCTACAACAAGTTATGGGCAAAAATCCATGTCCAAACTTTAAATGCGAATATCTCGCTTAAAACGCATCTAAAAGGTATCAAAGTCGGCACCTAATGGACAATTTTTGAACTCCAATATTTCTTAATCTAGACCACCTAGATGGCTGAAATTTCAGGATTGTGATCTAGGAATCATTCCCTTTCCATTGGTGTGCCTATCTTTGAATAAGACCAACTCTACAACAAGTTATGGGCAAAAATCCATGTCCAAACCTTAAATGCCAATATCTCGCTTAAAACGCATCCAAAAGGTATCAAAGTCGGCAACTAATGGACAATTTTTGAACTCCAATATTTCTTGATCTAGACCACCTAGATGGCTGAAATTTCAGGATTGTGATCTAGGAATCATTCCCTTTCCATTGGTGTGCCTATCTTTGAATAAAACCAACTCTACAACAAGTTATGGGCAAAAATCCATGTCCAAACTTTAAATGCGAATATCTCGCTTAAAACGCATCTAAAAGGTATCAAAGTCGGCACCTAATGGACAATTTTTGAACTCCAATATTTCTTGATCTAGACCACCTAGATGGCTGAAATTCAAAATCAAAGTCGGCACCTAATGGACAATTTTTGAACTCCAATATTTCTTGATCTAGACCACCTAGATGGCTGAAATTTCAGGATTGTGATCTAGGAATCATTCCCTTTCCATTGGTGTGCCTATCTTTGAATAAGACCAACTCTACAACAAGTTATGGGCAAAAATCCATGTCCAAACTTTAAATGCGAATATCTCGCTTAAAACGCATCTAAAAGGTATCAAAGTCGGCACCTAATGGACAATTTTTGAACTCCAATATTTCTTGATCTAGACCACCTAGATGGCTGAAATTTCAGGATTGTGATCTAGGAATCATTCCCTTTCCATTTGTGTGCCTATCTTTGAATAAGACCAACTCTACAACAAGTTATGGGCAAAAATCCATGTCCAAACTTTAAATGCGAATATCTCGCTTAAAACGCATCTAAAAGGTATCAAAGTCGGCACCTAATGGACAATTTTTGAACTCCAATATTTCTTGATCTAGACCACCTAGATGGCTGAAATTTCAGGATTGTGATCTAGGAATCATTCCCTTTCCATTGGTGTGCCTATCTTTGAATAAGACAAACTCTACAACAAGTTATGGGCAAAAATCCATGTCCAAACTTTAAATGCGAATATCTCGCTTAAAACGCATCTAAAAGGTATCAAAGTTGGCACCTAATGGACAATTTTTGAACTCCAATATTTCTTGATCTAGACCACCTAGATGGCTGAAATTTCAGGATTGTGATCTAGGAATCATTCCCTTTCCATTGGTGTGCCTATCTTTGAATAAGACCAACTCTACAACAAGTTATGGGCAAAAATCCATGTCCAAACTTTAAATGCGAATATCTCGCTTAAAACGCATCTAAAAGGTATCAAAGTCGGCACCTAATGGACAATTTTTGAACTCCAATATTTCTTGATCTAGACCACCTAGATGGCTGAAATTTCAGGATTGTGATCTAGGAATCATTCCCTTTCCATTGGTGTGCCTATCTTTGAATAAGACCAACTCTACAACAAGTTATGGGCAAAAATCCATGTCCAAACTTTAAATGCGAATATCTCGCTTAAAACGCATCTAAAAGGTATCAAAGTCGGCACCTAATGGACAATTTTTGAACTCCAATATTTCTTAATCTAGACCACCTAGATGGCTGAAATTTCAGGATTGTGATCTAGGAATCATTCCCTTTCCATTGGTGTGCCTATCTTTGAATAAGACCAACTCTACAACAAGTTATGGGCAAAAATCCATGTCCAAACCTTAAATGCCAATATCTCGCTTAAAACGCATCCAAAAGGTATCAAAGTCGGCAACTAATGGACAATTTTTGAACTCCAATATTTCTTGATCTAGACCACCTAGATGGCTGAAATTTCAGGATTGTGATCTAGGAATCATTCCCTTTCCATTGGTGTGCCTATCTTTGAATAAAACCAACTCTACAACAAGTTATGGGCAAAAATCCATGTCCAAACTTTAAATGCGAATATCTCGCTTAAAACGCATCTAAAAGGTATCAAAGTCGGCACCTAATGGACAATTTTTGAACTCCAATATTTCTTGATCTAGACCACCTAGATGGCTGAAATTCAAAATCAAAGTCGGCACCTAATGGACAATTTTTGAACTCCAATATTTCTTGATCTAGACCACCTAGATGGCTGAAATTTCAGGATTGTGATCTAGGAATCATTCCCTTTCCATTGGTGTGCCTATCTTTGAATAAGACCAACTCTACAACAAGTTATGGGCAAAAATCCATGTCCAAACTTTAAATGCGAATATCTCGCTTAAAACGCATCTAAAAGGTATCAAAGTCGGCACCTAATGGACAATTTTTGAACTCCAATATTTCTTGATCTAGACCACCTAGATGGCTGAAATTTCAGGATTGTGATCTAGGAATCATTCCCTTTCCATTTGTGTGCCTATCTTTGAATAAGACCAACTCTACAACAAGTTATGGGCAAAAATCCATGTCCAAACTTTAAATGCGAATATCTCGCTTAAAACGCATCTAAAAGGTATCAAAGTCGGCACCTAATGGACAATTTTTGAACTCCAATATTTCTTGATCTAGACCACCTAGATGGCTGAAATTTCAGGATTGTGATCTAGGAATCATTCCCTTTCCATTGGTGTGCCTATCTTTGAATAAGACAAACTCTACAACAAGTTATGGGCAAAAATCCATGTCCAAACTTTAAATGCGAATATCTCGCTTAAAACGCATCTAAAAGGTATCAAAGTTGGCACCTAATGGACAATTTTTGAACTCCAATATTTCTTGATCTAGACCACCTAGATGGCTGAAATTTCAGGATTGTGATCTAGGAATCATTCCCTTTCCATTGGTGTGCCTATCTTTGAATAAGACCAACTCTACAACAAGTTATGGGCAAAAATCCATGTCCAAACTTTAAATGCGAATATCTCGCTTAAAACGCATCTAAAAGGTATCAAAGTCGGCACCTAATGGACAATTTTTGAACTCCAATATTTCTTGATCTAGACCACCTAGATGGCTGAAATTTCAGGACTGTGATCTAGGAATCATTCCCTTTCCATTGGTGTGCCTATCTTTGAATAAGACCAACTCTACAACAAGTTATGGGCAAAAATCCATGTCCAAACTTTAAATGCGAATATCTCGCTTAAAACGCATCTAAAAGGTATCAAAGTCAGCACCTAATGGACAATTTTTGAACTCCAATATTTCTTGATCTAGACCACCTAGATGGCTGAAATTTCAGGATTGTGATCTAGGAATCATTCCCTTTCCATTGGTGTGCCTATCTTTGAATAAGACCAACTCTACAACAAGTTATGGGCAAAAATCCATGTCCAAACTTTAAATGCGAATATCTCGCTTAAAACGCATCTAAAAGGTATCAAAGTCGGCACCTAATGGACAATTTTTGAACTCCAATATTTCTTGATCTAGACCACCTAGATGGCTGAAATTTCAGGATTGTGATCTAGGAATCATTCCCTTTCCATTGGTGTGCCTATCTTTGAATAAGACCAACTCTACAACAAGTTATGGGCAAAAATCCATGTCCAAACTTTAAATGCGAATATCTCGCTTAAAACGCATCTAAAAGGTATCAAAGTCGGCACCTAATGGACAATTTTTGAACTCCAATATTTCTTGATCTAGACCACCTAGATGGCTGAAATTTCAGGATTGTGATCTAGGAATCATTCCCTTTTTATTGGTGTGCCTATCTTTGAATAAGACCAACTCTACAACAAGTTATGGGCAAAAATCCATGTCCAAACTTTAAATGCGAATATCTTGCTTAAAACGCATCTAAAAGGTATCAAAGTCGGCACCTAATGGACAATTTTTGAACTCCAATATTTCTTGATCTACACCACCTAGATGGCTGAAATTTCAGGATTGTGATCTAGGAATCATTCCCTTTCCATTGGTGTGCCTATCTTTGAATAAGACCAACTCTACAACAAGTTATGGGCAAAAATCCATGTCCAAACTTTAAATGCGAATATCTCGCTTAAAACGCATCTAAAAGGTATCAAAGTCGGCACCTAATGGACAATTTTTGAACTCCAATATTTCTTGATCTAGACCACCTAGATGGCTGAAATTTCAGGATTGTGATCTAGGAATCATTCCCTTTCCATTGGTGTGCCTATCTTTGAATAAGACCAACTCTACAACAAGTTATGGGCAAAAATCCATGTCCAAACTTTAAATGCGAATATCTCGCTTAAAACGCATCTAAAAGGTATCAAAGTCGGCACCTAATGGACAATTTTTGAACTCCAATATTTCTTGATCTAGACCACCTAGATGGCTGAAATTTCAGGATTGTGATCTAGGAATCATTCCCTTTCCATTGGTGTGCCTATCTTTGAATAAGACCAACTCTACAACAAGTTATGGGCAAAAATCCATGTCCAAACTTTAAATGCGAATATCTCGCTTAAAACGCATCTAAAAGGTATCAAAGTCGGCACCTAATGGACAATTTTTGAACTCCAATATTTCTTGATCTAGACCACCTAGATGGCTGAAATTTCAGGATTGTGATCTAGGAATCATTCCCTTTCCATTGGTGTGCCTATCTTTGAATAAGACCAACTCTACAACAAGTTATGGGCAAAAATCCATGTCCAAACTTTAAATGCGAATATCTCGCTTAAAACGCATCTAAAAGGTATCAAAGTCGGCACCTAATGGACAATTTTTGAACTCCAATATTTCTTAATCTAGACCACCTAGATGGCTGAAATTTCAGGATTGTGATCTAGGAATCATTCCCTTTCCATTGGTGTGCCTATCTTTGAATAAGACCAACTCTACAACAAGTTATGGGCAAAAATCCATGTCCAAACCTTAAATGCCAATATCTCGCTTAAAACGCATCCAAAAGGTATCAAAGTCGGCAACTAATGGACAATTTTTGAACTCCAATATTTCTTGATCTAGACCACCTAGATGGCTGAAATTTCAGGATTGTGATCTAGGAATCATTCCCTTTCCATTGGTGTGCCTATCTTTGAATAAGACCAACTCTACAACAAGTTATGGGCAAAAATCCATGTCCAAACTTTAAATGCGAATATCTCGCTTAAAACGCATCTAAAAGGTATCAAAGTCGGCACCTAGTGGACAATTTTTGAACTCCAATATTTCTTGATCTAGACCACCTAGATGGCTGAAATTTCAGGATTGTGATCTAGGAATCATTCCCTTTCCATTGGTGTGCCTATCTTTGAATAAGACCAACTCTACAACAAGTTATGGGCAAAAATCCATGTCCAAACCTTAAATGCCAATATCTCGCTTAAAACGCATCCAAAAGGTATCAAAGTCGGCAACTAATGGACAATTTTTGAACTCCAATATTTCTTGATCTAGACCACCTAGATGGCTGAAATTTCAGGATTGTGATCTAGGAATCATTCCCTTTCCATTGGTGTGCCTATCTTTGAATAAGACCAACTCTACAACAAGTTATGGGCAAAAATCCATGTCCAACCTTAAATGCGAATATCTCGCTTAAAACGCATCTAAAAGGTATCAAAGTCGGCACCTAATGGACAATTTTTGAACTCCAATATTTCTTGATCTAGACCACCTAGATGGCTCAAATTTCAGGATTGTGATCTAGGAATCATTCCCTTTCCATTGGTGTGCCTATCTTTGAATAAGACCAACTCTACAACAAGTTATGGGCAAAAATCCATGTCCAAACTTCAAATGCGAATATCTCGCTTAAAACGCATCTAAAAGGTATCAAAGTCGGCACCTAATGGACAATTTTTGAACTCCAATATTTCTTGATCTAGACCACCTAGATGGCTGAAATTTCAGGATTGTGATCTAGGAATCATTCCCTTTCCATTGGTGTGCCTATCTTTGAATAAGATCAACTCTACAACAAGTTATGGGCAAAAATCCATGTCCAAACTTTAAATGCGAATATCTCGCTTAAAACGCATCTAAAAGGTATCAAAGTCGGCACCTAATGGACAATTTTTGAACTAAAATATTTCTTGATCTAGACCACCTAGATGGCTGAAATTTCAGGATTGTGATCTAGGAATCATTCCCTTTCCATTGGTGTGCCTATCTTTGAATAAGACCAACTCTACAACAAGTTATGGGCAAAAATCCATGTCCAAACTTTAAATGCGAATATCTCGCTTAAAACGCATCTAAAAGGTATCAAAGTCGGCACCTAATGGACAATTTTTGAACTCCAATATTTCTTGATCTAGACCACCTAGATGGCTGAAATTTCAGGATTGTGATCTAGGAATCATTCCCTTTCCATTGGTGTGCCTATCTTTGAATAAGACCAACTCTACAACAAGTTATGGGCAAAAATCCATGTCCAAACTTTAAATGCGAATATCTCGCTTAAAACGCATCTAAAAGGTATCAAAGTCGGCACCTAATGGACAATTTTTGAACTCCAATATTTCTTGATCTAGACCACCTAGATGGCTGAAATTTCAGGATTGTGATCTAGGAATCATTCCCTTTCCATTGGTGTGCCTATCTTTGAATAAGACCAACTCTACAACAAGTTATGGGCAAAAATCCATGTCCAAACTTTAAATGCGAATATCTCGCTTAGAACGCATCTAAAAGGTATCAAAGTCGGCACCTAATGGACAATTTTTGAACTCCAATATTTCTTGATCTAGACCACCTAGATGGCTGAAATTTCAGGATTGTGATCTAGGAATCATTCCCTTTCCATTGGTGTGCCTATCTTTGAATAAGACCAACTCTACAACAAGTTATGGGCAAAAATCCATGTCCAAACTTTAAATGCGAATATCTCGCTTAAAACGCATCTAAAAGGTATCAAAGTCGGCACCTAATGGACAATTTTTGAACTCCAATATTTCTTGATCTAGACCACCTAGATGGCTGAAATTTCAGGATTGTGATCTAGGAATCATTCCCTTTCCATTGGTGTGCCTATCTTTGAATAAGACCAACTCTACAACAAGTTATGGGCAAAAATCCATGTCCAAACTTTAAATGCGAATATCTCGCTTAAAACGCATCTAAAAGGTATCAAAGTCGGCACCTAATGGACAATTTTTGAACTCCAATATTTCTTGATCTAGACCACCTAGATGGCTGAAATTTCAGGATTGTGATCTAGGAATCATTCCCTTTCCATTGGTGTGCCTATCTTTGAATAAGACCAACTCTACAACAAGTTATGGGCAAAAATCCATGTCCAAACCTTAAATGCCAATATCTCGCTTAAAACGCATCCAAAAGGTATCAAAGTCGGCAACTAATGGACAATTTTTGAACTCCAATATTTCTTGATCTAGACCACCTAGATGGCTGAAATTTCAGGATTGTGATCTAGGAATCATTCCCTTTCCATTGGTGTGCCTATCTTTGAATAAAACCAACTCTACAACAAGTTATGGGCAAAAATCCATGTCCAAACTTTAAATGCGAATATCTCGCTTAAAACGCATCTAAAAGGTATCAAAGTCGGCACCTAATGGACAATTTTTGAACTCCAATATTTCTTGATCTAGACCACCTAGATGGCTGAAATTCAAAATCAAAGTCGGCACCTAATGGACAATTTTTGAACTCCAATATTTCTTGATCTAGACCACCTAGATGGCTGAAATTTCAGGATTGTGATCTAGGAATCATTCCCTTTCCATTGGTGTGCCTATCTTTGAATAAGACCAACTCTACAACAAGTTATGGGCAAAAATCCATGTCCAAACTTTAAATGCGAATATCTCGCTTAAAACGCATCTAAAAGGTATCAAAGTCGGCACCTGATGGACAATTTTTAACTCCAATATTTCTTGATCTAGACCACCTAGATGGCTGAAATTTCAGGATTGTGATCTAGGAATCATTCCCTTTCCATTGGTGTGCCTATCTTTGAATAAGACCAACTCTACAACAAGTTATGGGCAAAAATCCATGTCCAAACTTTAAATGCGAATATCTCGCTTAAAACGCATCTAAAAGGTATCAAAGTCGGCACCTAATGGACAATTTTTGAACTCCAATATTTCTTGATCTAGACCACCTAGATGGCTGAAATTTCAGGATTGTGATCTAGGAATCATTCCCTTTCCATTGGTGTGCCTATCTTTGAATAAGACCAACTCTACAACAAGTTATGGGCAAAAATCCATGTCCAAACTTTAAATGCGAATATCTCGCTTAAAACGCATCTAAAAGGTATCAAAGTCGGCACCTAATGGACAATTTTTGAACTCCAATATTTCTTGATCTAGACCACCTAGATGGCTGAAATTTCAGGATTGTGATCTAGGAATCATTCCCTTTCCATTTGTGTGCCTATCTTTGAATAAGACCAACTCTACAACAAGTTATGGGCAAAAATCCATGTCCAAACTTTAAATGCGAATATCTCGCTTAAAACGCATCTAAAAGGTATCAAAGTCGGCACCTAATGGACAATTTTTGAACTCCAATATTTCTTGATCTAGACCACCTAGATGGCTGAAATTTCAGGATTGTGATCTAGGAATCATTCCCTTTCCATTGGTGTGCCTATCTTTGAATAAGACAAACTCAACAACAAGTTATGGGCAAAAATCCATGTCCAAACTTTAAATGCGAATATCTCGCTTAAAACGCATCTAAAAGGTATCAAAGTTGGCACCTAATGGACAATTTTTGAACTCCAATATTTCTTGATCTAGACCACCTAGATGGCTGAAATTTCAGGATTGTGATCTAGGAATCATTCCCTTTCCATTGGTGTGCCTATCTTTGAATAAGACCAACTCTACAACAAGTTATGGGCAAAAATCCATGTCCAAACTTTAAATGCGAATATCTCGCTTAAAACGCATCTAAAAGGTATCAAAGTCGGCACCTAATGGACAATTTTTGAACTCCAATATTTCTTGATCTAGACCACCTAGATGGCTGAAATTTCAGGACTGTGATCTAGGAATCATTCCCTTTCCATTGGTGTGCCTATCTTTGAATAAGACCAACTCTACAACAAGTTATGGGCAAAAATCCATGTCCAAACTTTAAATGCGAATATCTCGCTTAAAACGCATCTAAAAGGTATCAAAGTCGGCACCTAATGGACAATTTTTGAACTCCAATATTTCTTGATCTAGACCACCTAGATGGCTGAAATTTCAGGATTGTGATCTAGGAATCATTCCCTTTCCATTGGTGTGCCTATCTTTGAATAAGACCAACTCTACAACAAGTTATGGGCAAAAATCCATGTCCAAACTTTAAATGCGAATATCTCGCTTAAAACGCATCTAAAAGGTATCAAAGTCGGCACCTAATGGACAATTTTTGAACTCCAATATTTCTTGATCTAGACCACCTAGATGGCTGAAATTTCAGGATTGTGATCTAGGAATCATTCCCTTTCCATTGGTGTGCCTATCTTTGAATAAGACCAACTCTACAACAAGTTATGGGCAAAAATCCATGTCCAAACTTTAAATGCGAATATCTCGCTTAAAACGCATCTAAAAGGTATCAAAGTCGGCACCTAATGGACAATTTTTGAACTCCAATATTTCTTGATCTAGACCACCTAGATGGCTGAAATTTCAGGATTGTGATCTAGGAATCATTCCCTTTCCATTGGTGTGCCTATCTTTGAATAAAACCAACTCTACAACAAGTTATGGGAAAAAATCCATGTCCAAACTTTAAATGCGAATATCTCGCTTAAAACGCATCTAAAAGGTATCAAAGTCGGCACCTAATGGACAATTTTTGAACTCCAATATTTCTTGATCTAGACCACCTAGATGGCTGAAATTTCAGGATTGTGATCTAGGAATCATTCCCTTTTTATTGGTGTGCCTATCTTTGAATAAGACCAACTCTACAACAAGTTATGGGCAAAAATCCATGTCCAAACTTTAAATGCGAATATCTTGCTTAAAACGCATCTAAAAGGTATCAAAGTCGGCACCTAATGGACAATTTTTGAACTCCAATATTTCTTGATCTACACCACCTAGATGGCTGAAATTTCAGGATTGTGATCTAGGAATCATTCCCTTTCCATTGGTGTGCCTATCTTTGAATAAGACCAACTCTACAACAAGTTATGGGCAAAAATCCATGTCCAAACTTTAAATGCGAATATCTCGCTTAAAACGCATCTAAAAGGTATCAAAGTCGGCACCTAATGGACAATTTTTGAACTCCAATATTTCTTGATCTAGACCACCTAGATGGCTGAAATTTCAGGATTGTGATCTAGGAATCATTCCCTTTCCATTGGTGTGCCTATCTTTGAATAAGACCAACTCTACAACAAGTTATGGGCAAAAATCCATGTCCAAACTTTAAATGCGAATATCTCGCTTAAAACGCATCTAAAAGGTATCAAAGTCGGCACCTAATGGACAATTTTTGAACTCCAATATTTCTTGATCTAGACCACCTAGATGGCTGAAATTTCAGGATTGTGATCTAGGAATCATTCCCTTTCCATTGGTGTGCCTATCTTTGAATAAGACCAACTCTACAACAAGTTATGGGCAAAAATCCATGTCCAAACTTTAAATGCGAATATCTCGCTTAAAACGCATCTAAAAGGTATCAAAGTCGGCACCTAATGGACAATTTTTGAACTCCAATATTTCTTGATCTAGACCACCTAGATGGCTGAAATTTCAGGATTGTGATCTAGGAATCATTCCCTTTCCATTGGTGTGCCTATCTTTGAATAAAACCAACTCTACAACAAGTTATGGGAAAAAATCCATGTCCAAACTTTAAATGCGAATATCTCGCTTAAAACGCATCTAAAAGGTATCAAAGTCGGCACCTAATGGACAATTTTTGAACTCCAATATTTCTTGATCTAGACCACCTAGATGGCTGAAATTTCAGGATTGTGATCTAGGAATCATTCCCTTTCCATTGGTGTGCCTATCTTTGAATAAGACCAACTCTACAACAAGTTATGGGCAAAAATCCATGTCCAAACTTTAAATGCGAATATCTCGCTTAAAACGCATCTAAAAGGTATCAAAGTCGGCACCTAATGGACAATTTTTGAACTCCAATATTTCTTGATCTAGACCACCTAGATGGCTGAAATTTCAGGATTGTGATCTAGGAATCATTCCCTTTCCATTGGTGTGCCTATCTTTGAATAAGACCAACTCTACAACAAGTTATGGGCAAAAATCCATGTCCAAACTTTAAATGCGAATATCTCGCTTAAAACGCATCTAAAAGGTATCAAAGTCGGCACCTAATGGACAATTTTTGAACTCCAATATTTCTTGATCTAGACCACCTAGATGGCTGAAATTTCAGGATTGTGATCTAGGAATCATTCCCTTTCCATTGGTGTGCCTATCTTTGAATAAGACCAACTCTACAACAAGTTATGGGCAAAAATCCATGTCCAAACTTTAAATGCGAATATCTCGCTTAAAACGCATCTAAAAGGTATCAAAGTCGGCACCTAATGGACAATTTTTGAACTCCAATATTTCTTGATCTAGACCACCTAGATGGCTGAAATTTCAGGATTGTGATCTAGGAATCATTCCCTTTCCATTGGTGTGCCTGTCTTTGAATAAGACCAACTCTACAACAAGTTATGGGCAAAAATCCATGTCCAAACTTTAAATGCGAATATCTCGCTTAAAACGCATCTAAAAGGTATCAAAGTCGGCACCTAATGGACAATTTTTGAACTCCAATATTTCTTGATCTAGACCACCTAGATGGCTGAAATTTCAGGATTGTGATCTAGGAATCATTCCCTTTCCATTGGTGTGCCTATCTTTGAATAAGACCAACTCTACAACAAGTTATGGGCAAAAATCCATGTCCAAACTTTAAATGCGAATATCTCGCTTAAAACGCATCTAAAAGGTATCAAAGTCGGCACCTAATGGACAATTTTTGAACTCCAATATTTCTTGATCTAGACCACCTAGATGGCTGAAATTTCAGGATTGTGATCTAGGAATCATTCCCTTTCCATTGGTGTGCCTATCTTTGAATAAAACCAACTCTACAACAAGTTATGGGAAAAAATCCATGTCCAAACTTTAAATGCGAATATCTCGCTTAAAACGCATCTAAAAGGTATCAAAGTCGGCACCTAATGGACAATTTTTGAACTCCAATATTTCTTGATCTAGACCACCTAGATGGCTGAAATTTCAGGATTGTGATCTAGGAATCATTCCCTTTCCATTGGTGTGCCTATCTTTGAATAAGACCAACTCTACAACAAGTTATGGGCAAAAATCCATGTCCAAACTTTAAATGCGAATATCTCGCTTAAAACGCATCTAAAAGGTATCAAAGTCGGCACCTAATGGACAATTTTTGAACTCCAATATTTCTTGATCTAGACCACCTAGATGGCTGAAATTTCAGGATTGTGATCTAGGAATCATTCCCTTTCCATTGGTGTGCCTATCTTTGAATAAGACCAACTCTACAACAAGTTATGGGCAAAAATCCATGTCCAAACTTTAAATGCGAATATCTCGCTTAAAACGCATCTAAAAGGTATCAAAGTCGGCACCTAATGGACAATTTTTGAACTCCAATATTTCTTGATCTAGACCACCTAGATGGCTGAAATTTCAGGATTGTGATCTAGGAATCATTCCCTTTCCATTGGTGTGCCTATCTTTGAATAAGACCAACTCTACAACAAGTTATGGGCAAAAATCCATGTCCAAACTTTAAATGCGAATATCTCGCTTAAAACGCATCTAAAAGGTATCAAAGTCGGCACCTAATGGACAATTTTTGAACTCCAATATTTCTTGATCCAGACCACCTAGATGGCTGAAATTTCAGGATTGTGATCTAGGAATCATTCCCTTTCCATTGGTGTGCCTATCTTTGAATAACACCAACTCTACAACAAGTTATGGGCAAAAATCCATGTCCAAACTTTAAATGCGAATATCTCGCTTAAAACGCATCCAAAAGGTATCAAAGTCGGCACCTAATGGACAATTTTTGAACTCCAATATTTCTTGATCTAGACCACCTAGATGGCTGAAATTTCAGGATTGTGATCTAGGAATCATTCCCTTTCCATTGGTGTGCCTATCTTTCAATAAGACCAACTCTACAACAAGTTATGGGCAAAAATCCATGTCCAAACTTTAAATGCGAATATCTCGCTTAAAACGCATCTAAAAGGTATCAAAGTCGGCACCTAATGGACAATTTTTGAACTCCAATATTTCTTGATCTAGACCACCTAGATGGCTGAAATTTCAGGATTGTGATCTAGGAATCATTCCCTTTCCATTGGTGTGCCTATCTTTGAATAAGACCAACTCTACAACAAGTTATGGGCAAAAATCCATGTCCAAACTTTAAATGCGAATATCTCGCTTAAAACGCATCTAAAAGGTATCAAAGTCGGCACCTAATGGACAATTTTTGAACTCCAATATTTCTTGATCTAGACCACCTAGATGGCTGAAATTTCAGGATTGTGATCTAGGAATCATTCCCTTTCCATTGGTGTGCCTATCTTTGAATAAGACCAACTCTACAACAAGTTATGGGCAAAAATCCATGTCCAAACTTTAAATGCGAATATCTCGCTTAAAACGCATCTAAAAGGTATCAAAGTCGGCACCTAACGGACAATTTTTGAACTCCAATATTTCTTGATCTAGACCACCTAGATGGCTGAAATTTCAGGATTGTGATCTAGGAATCATTCCCTTTCCATTGGTGTGCCTATCTTTGAATAAGACCAACTCTACAACAAGTTATGGGCAAAAATCCATGTCCAAACTTTAAATGCGAATATCTCGCTTAAAACGCATCTAAAAGGTATCAAAGTCGGCACCTAATGGACAATTTTTAACTCCAATATTTCTTGATCTAGACCACCTAGATGGCTGAAATTTCAGGATTGTGATCTAGGAATCCTTCCCTTTCCATTGGTGTGCCTATCTTTGAATAAGACCAACTCTACAACAAGTTATGGGCAAAAATCCATGTCCAAACTTTAAATGCGAATATCTCGCTAAAAACGCATCTAAAAGGTATCAAAGTCGGCACCTAATGGACAATTTTTGAACTCCAATATTTCTTGATCTAGGCCACCTAGATGGCTGAAATTTCAGGATTGTGATCTAGAAATCATTCCCTTTCCATTGGTGTGCCTATCTTTGAATAAGACCAACTCTACAACAAGTTATGGGCAAAAATCCATGTCCAAACTTTAAATGCGAATATCTCGCTTAAAACGCATCTAAAAGGTATCAAAGTCGGCACCTAATGGACAATTTTTGAACTCCAATATTTCTTGATCTAGACCACCTAGATGGCTGAAATTTCAGGATTGTGATCTAGGAATCATTCCCTTTCCATTGGTGTGCCTGTCTTTGAATAAGACCAACTCTACAACAAGTTATGGGCAAAAATCCATGTCCAAACTTTAAATGCGAATATCTCGCTTAAAACGCATCTAAAAGGTATCAAAGTCGGCACCTAATGGACAATTTTTGAACTCCAATATTTCTTGATCTAGACCACCTAGATGGCTGAAATTTCAGGATTGTGATCTAGGAATCATTCCCTTTCCATTGGTGTGCCTATCTTTGAATAAGACCAACTCTACAACAAGTTATGGGCAAAAATCCATGTCCAAACTTTAAATGCGAATATCTTGCTTAAAACGCATCTAAAAGGTATCAAAGTCGGCACCTAATGGACAATTTTTGAACTCCAATATTTCTTGATCTACACAACCTAGATGGCTGAAATTTCAGGATTGTGATCTAGGAATCATTCCCTTTCCATTGGTGTGCCTATCTTTGAATAAGACCAACTCTACAACAAGTTATGGGCAAAAATCCATGTCCAAACTTTAAATGCGAATATCTCGCTTAAAACGCATCTAAAAGGTATCAAAGTCGGCACCTAATGGACAATTTTTGAACTCCAATATTTCTTGATCTAGACCACATAGATGGCTGAAATTTCAGGATTGTGATCTAGGAATCATTCCCTTTCCATTGGTGTGCCTATCTTTGAATAAGACCAACTCTACAACAAGTTATGGGCAAAAATCCATGTCCAAACTTTAAATGCGAATGTCTCGCTTAAAACGCATCTAAAAGGTATCAAAGTCGGCACCTAATGGACAATTTTTGAACTCCAATATTTCTTGATCTAGACCAAACTTTAAATGCGAATGTCTCGCTTAAAACGCATCTAAAAGGTATCAAAGTCGGCACCTAATGGACAATTTTTGAACTCCAATATTTCTTGATCTAGACCACCTAGATGGCTGAAATTTCAGGATTGTGATCTAGGAATCATTCCCTTTCCATTGGTGTGCCTATCTTTGAATAAGACCAACTCTACAACAAGTTATGGGCAAAAATCCATGTCCAAACTTTAAATGCGAATATCTCGCTTAAAACGCATCTAAAAGGTATCAAAGTCGGCACCTAATGGACAATTTTTGAACTCCAATATTTCTTGATCTAGACCACCTAGATGGCTGAAATTTCAGGATTGTGATCTAGGAATCATTCCCTTTCCATTGGTGTGCCTATCTTTGAATAAAACCAACTCTACAACAAGTTATGGGAAAAAATCCATGTCCAAACTTTAAATGCGAATATCTCGCTTAAAACGCATCTAAAAGGTATCAAAGTCGGCACCTAATGGACAATTTTTGAACTCCAATATTTCTTGATCTAGACCACCTAGATGGCTGAAATTTCAGGATTGTGATCTAGGAATCATTCCCTTTCCATTGGTGTGCCTATCTTTGAATAAGACCAACTCTACAACAAGTTATGGGCAAAAATCCATGTCCAAACTTTAAATGCGAATATCTCGCTTAAAACGCATCTAAAAGGTATCAAAGTCGGCACCTAATGGACAATTTTTGAACTCCAATATTTCTTGATCTAGACCACCTAGATGGCTGAAATTTCAGGATTGTGATCTAGGAATCATTACCTTTCCATTGGTGTGCCTATCTTTGAATAAGACCAACTCTACAACAAGTTATGGGCAAAAATCCATGTCCAAACTTTAAATGCGAATATCTCGCTTAAAACGCATCTAAAAGGTATCAAAGTCGGCACCTAATGGACAATTTTTGAACTCCAATATTTCTTGATCTAGACCACCTAGATGGCTGAAATTTCAGGATTGTGATCTAGGAATCATTCCCTTTCCATTGGTGTGCCTATCTTTGAATAAGACCAACTCTACAACAAGTTATGGGCAAAAATCCATGTCCAAACTTTAAATGCGAATATCTCGCTTAAAACGCATCTAAAAGGTATCAAAGTCGGCACCTAATGGACAATTTTTGAACTCCAATATTTCTTGATTTAGACCACCTAGATGGCTGAAATTTCAGGATTGTGATCTAGGAATCATTCCCTTTCCATTGGTGTGCCTATCTTTGAATAAGACCAACTCGGCAACAAGTTATGGGCAAAAATCCATGTCCAAACTTTAAATGCGAATAACTCGCTTAAAACGCATCTAAAAGGTATCAAAGTCGGCACCTAATGGACAATTTTTGAACTCCAATATTTCTTGATCTAGACCACCTAGATGGCTGAAATTTCAGGATTGTGATCTAGGAATCATTCCCTTTCCATTGGTGTGCCTATCTTTGAATAAGACCAACTCTACAACAAGTTATGGGCAAAAATCCATGTCCAAACTTTAAATGCGAATATCTCGCTTAAAACGCATCTAAAAGGTATCAAAGTCGGCACCTAATGGACAATTTTTGAACTCCAATATTTCTTGATCTACACCACCTAGATGGCTGAAATTTCAGGATTGTGATCTAGGAATCATTCCCTTTCCATTGGTGTGCCTATCTTTGAATAAGACCAACTCTACAACAAGTTATGGGCAAAAATCCATGTCCAAACTTTAAATGCGAATATCTCGCTTAAAACGCATCTAAAAGGTATCAAAGTCGGCACCTAATGGACAATTTTTGAACTCCAATATTTCTTGATCTAGACCACCTAGATGGCTGAAATTTCAGGATTGTGATCTAGGAATCATTCCCTTTCCATTGGTGTACCTATCTTTGAATAAGACCAACTCTACAACAAGTTATGGGCAAAAATCCATGTCCAAACTTTAAATGCGAATATCTCGCTTACAACGCATCTAAAAGGTATCAAAGTCGGCACCTAATGGACAATTTTTGAACTCCAATATTTCTTGATCTAGACCACCTAGATAGCTGAAATTTCAGGATTGTGATCTAGGAATCATTCCCTTTCCATTGGTGTGCCTATCTTTGAATAAGACCAACTCTACAACAAGTTATGGGCAAAAATCCATGTCCAAACTTTAAATGCGAATATCTCGCTTAAAACGCATCTAAAAGGTATCAAAGTCGGCACCTAATGGACAATTTTTGAACTCCAATATTTCTTGATCTAGACCACCTAGATGGCTGAAATTTCAGGATTGTGATCTAAGAATCATTCCCTTTCCATTGGTGTGCCTATCTTTGAATAAGACCAACTCTACAACAAGTTATGGGCAAAAATCCATTTCCAAACTTTAAATGCGAATATCTCGCTTAAAACGCATCTAAAAGGTATCAAAGTCGGCACCTAATGGACAATTTTTGAACTCCAATATTTCTTGATCTAGACCACCTAGATGGCTGAAATTTCAGGATTGTGATCTAGGAATCATTCCCTTTCCATTGGTGTACCTATCTTTGAATAAGACCAACTCTACAACAAGTTATGGGCAAAAATCCATGTCCAAACTTTAAATGCGAATATCTCGCTTACAACGCATCTAAAAGGTATCAAAGTCGGCACCTAATGGACAATTTTTGAACTCCAATATTTCTTGATCTAGACCACCTATATAGCTGAAATTTCAGGATTGTGATCTAGGAATCATTCCCTTTCCATTGGTGTGCCTATCTTTGAATAAGACCAACTCTACAACAAGTTATGGGCAAAAATCCATGTCCAAACTTTAAATGCGAATATCTCGCTTAAAACGCATCTAAAAGGTATCAAAGTCGGCACCTAATGGACAATTTTTGAACTCCAATATTTCTTGATCTAGACCACCTAGATGGCTGAAATTTCAGGATTGTGATCTAGGAATCATTCCCTTTCCATTGGTGTGCCTATCTTTGAATAAGACCAACTCTACAACAAGTTATGGGCAAAAATCCATTTCCAAACTTTAAATGCGAATATCTCGCTTAAAACGCATCTAAAAGGTATCAAAGTCGGCACCTAATGGACAATTTTTGAACTCCAATATTTCTTGATCTAGACCACCTAGATGGCTGAAATTTCAGGATTGTGATCTAGGAATCATTCCCTTTCCATTGGTGTGCCTATCTTTGAATAAGACCAACTCTACAACAAGTTATGGGCAAAAATCCATGTCCAAACTTTAAATGCGAATATCTCGCTTAAAACGCATCTAAAAGGTATCAAAGTCGGCACCTAATGGACAATTTTTGAACTCCAATATTTCTTGATCTAGACCACCTAGATGGCTGAAATTTCAGGATTGTGATCTAGGAATCATTCCCTTTCCATTGGTGTGCCTATCTTTGAATAAGACCAACTCTACAACAAGTTATGGGCAAAAATCCATTTCCAAACTTTAAATGCGAATATCTCGCTTAAAACGCATCTAAAAGGTATCAAAGTCGGCACCTAATGGACAATTTTTGAACTCCAATATTTCTTGATCTAGACCACCTAGATGGCTGAAATTTCAGGATTGTGATCTAGGAATCATTCCCTTTCCATTGGTGTGCCTATCTTTGAATAAGACCAACTCTACAACAAGTTATGGGCAAAAATCCATGTCCAAACTTTAAATGCGAATATCTCGCTTAAAACGCATCTAAAAGGTATCAAAGTCGGCACCTAATGGACAATTTTTGAAGTCCAATATTTCTTGATCTAGACCACCTAGATGGCTGAAATTTCAGGATTGTGATCTAGGAATCATTCCCTTTCCATTGGTGTGCCTATCTTTGAATAAGACCAACTCTACAACAAGTTATGGGCAAAAATCCATGTCCAAACTTTAAATGCGAATATCTCGCTTAAAACGCATCTAAAAGGTATCAAAGTCGGCACCTAATGGACAATTTTTGAACTCCAATATTTCTTGATCTAGACCACCTAGATGGCTGAAATTTCAGGATTGTGATCTAGGAATCATTCCCTTTCCATTGGTGTGCCTATCTTTGAATAAGACCAACTCTACAAAAAGTTATGGGCAAAAATCCATGTCCAAACTTTAAATGCGAATATCTCGCTTAAAACGCATCTAAAAGGTATCAAAGTCGGCACCTAATGGACAATTTTTGAACTCCAATATTTCTTGATCTAGACCACCTAGATGGCTGAAATTTCAGGATTGTGATCTAGGAATCATTCCCTTTCCATTGGTGTGCCTATCTTTGAATAAGACCAACTCTACAACAAGTTATGGGCAAAAATCCATGTCCAAACTTTAAATGCGAATATCTCGCTTAAAACGCATCTAAAAGGTATCAAAGTCGGCACCTAATGGACAATTTTTGAACTCCAATATTTCTTGATCTAGACCACCTAGATGGCTGAAATTTCAGGATTGTGATCTAGGAATCATTCCCTTTCCATTGGTGTGCCTATCTTTGAATAAGACCAACTCTACAACAAGTTATGGGCAAGAATCCATGTCTAAACTTTAAATGCGAATATCTCGCTTAAAACGCATCTAAAAGGTATCAAAGTCGGCACCTAATGGACAATTTTTGAACTCCAATATTTCTTGATCTAGACCACCTAGATGGCTGAAATTTCAGGATTGTGATCTAGGAATCATTCCCTTTCCATTGGTGTGCCTATCTTTGAATAAGACCAACTCTACAACAAGTTATGGGCAAAAATCCATGTCCAAACTTTAAATGCGAATATCTCGCTTAAAACGCATCTAAAAGGTATCAAAGTCGGCACCTAATGGACAATTTTTGAACTCCAATATTTCTTGATCTAGACCACCTAGATGGCTGAAATTTCAGGATTGTGATCTAGGAATCATTCCCTTTCCATTGGTGTGCCTATCTTTGAATAAGACCAACTCTACAACAAGTTATGGGCAAAAATCCATGTCCAAACTTTAAATGCGAATATCTCGCTTAAAACGCATCTAAAAGGTATCAAAGTCGGCACCTAATGGACAATTTTTGAACTCCAATATTTCTTGATCTAGACCACCTAGATGGCTGAAATTTCAGGATTGTGATCTAGGAATCATTCCCTTTCCATTGGTGTGCCTATCTTTGAATAAGACCAACTCTACAACAAGTTATGGGCAAAAATCCATGTCCAAACTTTAAATGCGAATATCTCGCTTAAAACGCATCTAAAAGGTATCAAAGTCGGCACCTAATGGACAATTTTTGAACTCCAATATTTCTTGATCTAGACCACCTAGATGGCTGAAATTTCAGGATTGTGATCTAGGAATCATTCCCTTTCCATTGGTGTGCCTATCTTTGAATAAGACCAACTCTACAACAAGTTATGGGCAAAAATCCATGTCCAAACTTTAAATGCGAATATCTCGCTTAAAACGCATCTAAAAGGTATCAAAGTCGGCACCTAATGGACAATTTTTGAACTCCAATATTTCTTGATCTAGACCACCTAGATGGCTGAAATTTCAGGATTGTGATCTAGGAATCATTTCCTTTCCATTGGTGTGCCTATCTTTGAATAAGACCAACTCTACAACAAGTTATGGGCAAAAATCCATGTCCAAACTTTAAATGCGAATATCTCGCTTAAAACGCATCTAAAAGGTATCAAAGTCGGCACCTAATGGACAATTTTTGAACTCCAATATTTCTTGATCTAGACCACCTAGATGGCTGAAATTTCAGGATTGTGATCTAGGAATCATTCCCTTTCCATTGGTGTGCCTATCTTTGAATAAGACCAACTCTACAACAAGTTATGGGCAAAAATCCATGTCCAAACTTTAAATGCGAATATCTCGCTTAAAACGCATCTAAAAGGTATCAAAGTCGGCACCTAGTGGACAATTTTTGAACTCCAATATTTCTTGATCTAGACCACCTAGATGGCTGAAATTTCAGGATTGTGATCTAGGAATCATTCCCTTTCCATTGGTGTGCCTATCTTTGAATAAGACCAACTCTACAACAAGTTATGGGCAAAAATCCATGTCCAAACTTTAAATGCGAATATCTCGCTTAAAACGCATCTAAAAGGTATCAAAGTCGGCACCTAGTGGACAATTTTTGAACTCCAATATTTCTTGATCTAGACCACCTAGATGGCTGAAATTTCAGGATTGTGATCTAGGAATCATTCCCTTTCCATTGGTGTGCCTATCTTTAAATAAGACCAACTCTACAACAAGTTATGGGCAAAAATCCATGTCCAAACTTTAAATGCGAATATCTCGCTTAAAACGCATCTAAAAGGTATCAAAGTCGGCACCTAATGGACAATTTTTGAACTCCAATATTTCTTGATCTAGACCACCTAGATGGCTGAAATTTCAGGATTGTGATCTAGGAATCATTCCCTTTCCATTGGTGTGCCTATCTTTGAATAAGACCAACTCTACAACAAGTTATGGGCAAAAATCCATGTCCAAACTTTAAATGCGAATATCTCGCTTAAAACGCATCTAAAAGGTATCAAAGTCGGCACCTAATGGACAATTTTTGAACTCCAATATTTCTTGATCTAGACCACCTAGATGGCTGAAATTTCAGGAATCATTCCCTTTCCATTGGTGTGCCTATCTTTGAATAAGACCAACTCTACAGCAAGTTATGGGCAAAAATCCATGTCCAAACTTTAAATGCGAATATCTCGCTTAAAACGCATCTAAAAGGTATCAAAGTCGGCACCTAATGGACAATTTTTGAACTCCAATATTTCTTGATCTAGACCACCTAGATGGCTGAAATTTCAGGATTGTGATCTAGGAATCATTCCCTTTCCATTGGTGTGCCTATCTTTGAATAAGACCAACTCTACAACAAGTTATGGGCAAAAATCCATGTCCAAACTTTAAATGCGAATATCTCGCTTAAAACGCATCCAAAAGGTATCAAAGTCGGCACCTAATGGACAATTTTTGAACTGCAATATTTCTTGATCTAGACCACCTAGATGGCTGAAATTTCAGGATTGTGATATAGGAATCATTCCCTTTCCATTGGTGTGCCTATCTTTGAATAAGACCAACTCAACAACAAGTTATGGGCAAAAATCCATGTCCAAACTTTAAATGCGAATATCTCGCTTAAAACGCATCTAAAAGGTATCAAAGTCGGCACCTAATGGACAATTTTTGAACTCCAATATTTCTTGATCTAGACCACCTAGATGGCTGAAATTTCAGGATTGTGATCTAGGAATCATTCCCTTTCCACTGGTGTGCCTATCTTTGAATAAGACCAACTCTACAGCAAGTTATGGGCAAAAATCCATGTCCAAACTTTAAATGCGAATATCTCGCTTAAAACGCATCTAAAAGGTATCAAAGTCGGCACCTAATGGACAATTTTTGAACTCCAATATTTCTTGATCTAGACCACCTAGATTACTGAAATTTCAGGATTGTGATCTAGGAATCATTCCCTTTCCATTGGTGTGCCTATCTTTGAATGAGACCAACTCTACAACAAGTTATGGGCAAAAATCCATGTCCAAACTTTAAATGCGAATATCTCGCTTAAAACGCATCTAAAAGGTATCAAAGTCGGCACCTAATGGACAATTTTTGAACTCCAATATTTCTTGATCTAGACCACCTAGATGGCTGAAATTTCAGGATTGTGATATAGGAATCATTCCCTTTCCATTGGTGTGCCTATCTTTGAATAAGACCAACTCTACAACAAGTTATGGGCAAAAATCCATGTCCAAACTTTAAATGCGAATATCTCGCTTAAAACGCATCTAAAAGGTATCAAAGTCGGCACCTAATGGACAATTTTTGAACTCCAATATTTCTTGATCTAGACCACCTAGATGGCTGAAATTTCAGTATTGTGATCTAAGAATCATTCCCTTTCCATTGGTGTGCCTATCTTTGAATAAGACCAACTCTACAACAAGTTATGGGCAAAAATCCATGTCCAAACTTTAAATGCGAATATCTCGCTTAAAACGCATCTAAAAGGTATCAAAGTCGGCACCTAATGGACAATTTTTGAACTCCAATATTTCTTGATCTAGACCACCTAGATGGCTGAAATTTCAGGATTGTGATCTAGGAATCATTCCCTTTCCATTGGTGTGCCTATCTTTGAATAAGACCAACTCTACAACAAGTTATGGGCAAAAATCCATGTCCAAACTTTAAATGCGAATATCTCGCTTAAAACGCATCTAAAAGGTATCAAAGTCGGCACCTAATGGACAATTTTTGAGCTCCAATATTTCTTGATCTAGACCACCTAGATGGCTGAAATTTCAGGATTGTGATCTAGGAATCATTCCCTTTCCATTGGTGTGCCTATCTTTGAATAAGACCAACTCTACAACAAGTTATGGGCAAAAATCCATGTCCAAACTTTAAATGCGAATATCTCGCTTAAAACGCATCTAAAAGGTATCAAAGTCGGCACCTAATGGACAATTTTTGAACTCCAATATTTCTTGATCTAGACCACCTAGATGGCTGAAATTTCAGGATTGTGATCTAGGAATCATTCCCTTTCCATTGGTGTGCCTATCTTTGAATAAGACCAACTCTACAACAAGTTATGGGCAAAAATCCATGTCCAAACTTTAAATGCGAATATCTCGCTTAAAACGCATCTAAAAGGCATAAAAGTCGGCACCTAATGGACAATTTTTGAACTCCAATATTTCTTGATCTAGACCACCTAGATGGCTGAAATTTCAGGATTGTGATCTAGGAATCATTCCCTTTCCATTGGTGTGCCTATCTTTGAATAAGACCAACTCTACAACAAGTTATGGGCAAAAATCGATGTCCAAACTTTAAATGCGAATATCTCGCTTAAAACGCATCTAAAAGGTATCAAAGTCGGCACCTAATGGACAATTTTTGAACTCCAATATTTCTTGATCTAGACCACCTAGATGGCTGAAATTTCAGGATTGTGATCTAGGAATCATTCCCTTTCCATTGGTGTGCCTATCTTTGAATAAGACCAACTCTACAACAAGTTATGGGCAAAAATCCATGTCCAAACTTTAAATGCGAATATCTCGCTTAAAACGCATCTAAAAGGTATCAAAGTCGGCACCTAATGGACAATTTTTGAACTCCAATATTTCTTGATCTAGACCACCTAGATGGCTGAAATTTCAGGATTGTGATCTAGGAATCATTCCCTTTCCATTGGTGTGCCTATCTTTGAATAAGACCAACTCTACAACAAGTTATGGGCAAAAATCCATGTCCAAACTTTAAATGCGAATATCTCGCTTAAAACGCATCTAAAAGGTATCAAAGTCGGCACCTAATGGACAATTTTTGAACTCCAATATTTCTTGATCTAGACCACCTAGATGACTGAAATTTCAGGATTGTGATCTAGGAATCATTCCCTTTCCATTGGTGTGCCTATCTTTGAATAAGACCAACTCTACAACAAGTTATGGGCAAAAATCCATGTCCAAACTTTAAATGCGAATATCTCGCTTAAAAAGCATCTAAAAGGTATCAAAGTCGGCACCTAATGGACAATTTTTGAACTCCAATATTTCTTGATCTAGACCACCTAGATGGCTGAAATTTCAGGATTGTGATCTAGGAATCATTCCCTTTCCATTGGTGTGCCTATCTTTGAATAAGACCAACTCTACAACAAGCTATGGGCAAAAATCCATGTCCAAACTTTAAATGCGAATATCTCGCTTAAAACGCATCTAAAAGGTATCAAAGTCGGCACCTAATGGACAATTTTTGAACTCCAATATTTCTTGATCTAGACCACCTAGATGGCTGAAATTTCAGGATTGTGATCTAGGAATCATTCCCTTTCCATTGGTGTGCCTATCTTTGAATAAGACCAACTCTACAACAAGTTATGGGCAAAAATCCATGTCCAAACTTTAAATGCGAATATCTCGCTTAAAACACATCTAAAAGGTATCAAAGTCGGCACCTAATGGACAATTTTTGAACTCCAATATTTCTTGATCTAGACCACCTAGATGGCTGAAATTTCAGGATTGTGATCTAGGAATCATTCCCTTTCCATTGGTGTGCCTATCTTTGAATAAGACCAACTCTACAACAAGTTATGGGCAAAAATCCATGTCCAAACTTTAAATGCGAATATCTCGCTTAAAACGCATCTAAAAGGTATCAAAGTCGGCACCTAATGGACAATTTTTGAACTCCAATATTTCTTGATCTAGACCACCTAGATGGCTGAAATTTCAGGATTGTGATCTAGGAATCATTCCCTTTCCATTGGTGTGCCTATCTTTGAATAAGACCAACTCTACAACAAGTTATGGGCAAAAATCCATGTCCAAACTTTAAATGCGAATATCTCGCTTAAAACGCATCTAAAAGGTATCAAAGTCGGCACCTAATGGACAATTTTTGAACTCCAATATTTCTTGATCTAGACCACCTAGATGGCTGAAATTTCAGGATTGTGATCTAGGAATCATTCCCTTTCCATTGGTGTGCCTATCTTTGAATAAGACCAACTCTAAAACAAGTTATGGGCAAAAATCCATGTCCAAACTTTAAATGCGAATATCTCGCTTAAAACGCATCTAAAAGGTATCAAAGTCGGCACCTAATGGACAATTTTTGAACTCCAATATTTCTTGATCTAGACCACCTAGATGGCTGAAATTTCAGGATTGTGATCTAGGAATCATTCCCTTTCCATTGGTGTGCCTATCTTTGAATAAGACCAACTCTACAACAAGTTATGGGCAAAAATCCATGTCCAAACTTTAAATGCGAATATCTCGCTTAAAACGCATCTAAAAGGTATCAAAGTCGGCACCTAATGGACAATTTTTGAACTCCAATATTTCTTGATCTAGACCACCTAGATGGCTGAAATTTCAGGATTGTGATCTAGGAATCATTCCCTTTCCATTGGTGTGCCTATCTTTGAATAAGACCAACTCTACAACAAGTTATGGGCAAAAATCCATGTCCAAACTTTAAATGCGAATATCTCGCTTAAAACGCATCTAAAAGGTATCAAAGTCGGCACCTAATGGACAATTTTTGAACTCCAATATTTCTTGATCTAGACCACCTAGATGGCTGAAATTTCAGGATTGTGATCTAGGAATCATTCCCTTTCCATTGGTGTGCCTATCTTTGAATAAAACCAACTCTACAACAAGTTATGGGCAAAAATCCATGTCCAAACTTTAAATGCGAATATCTCGCTTAAAACGCATCTAAAAGGTATCAAAGTCGGCACCTAATACACAGTTTTTGAACTCCAATAGTTCTTGATCTAGACCACCTAGATGGCTGAAATTTCAGGATTGTGATCTAGGAATCATTCCCTTTCCATTGGTGTGCCTATCTTTGAATAAGACCAACTCTACAACAAGTTATGGGCAAAAATCCATGTCCAAACTTTAAATGCGAATATCTCGCTTAAAACGCATCTAAAAGGTATCAAAGTCGGCACCTAATGGACAATTTTTGAACTCCAATATTTCTTGATCTAGACCACCTAGATGGCTGAAATTTCAGGATTGTGATCTAGGAATCATTCCCTTTCCATTGGTGTGCCTATCTTTGAATAAGACCAACTCTAAAACAAGTTATGGGCAAAAATCCATGTCCAAACTTTAAATGCGAATATCTCGCTTAAAACGCATCTAAAAGGTATCAAAGTCGGCACCTAATGGACAATTTTTGAACTCCAATATTTCTTGATCTAGACCACCTAGATGGCTGAAATTTCAGGATTGTGATCTAGGAATCATTCCCTTTCCATTGGTGTGCCTATCTTTGAATAAGACCAACTCTACAACAAGTTATGGGCAAAAATCCATGTCCAAACTTTAAATGCGAATATCTCGCTTAAAACGCATCTAAAAGGTATCAAAGTCGGCACCTAATGGACAATTTTTGAACTCCAATATTTCTTGATCTAGACCACCTAGATGGCTGAAATTTCAGGATTGTGATCTAGGAATCATTCCCTTTCCATTGGTGTGCCTATCTTTGAATAAGACCAACTCTACAACAAGTTATGGGCAAAAATCCATGTCCAAACTTTAAATGCGAATATCTCGCTTAAAACGCATCTAAAAGGTATCAAAGTCGGCACCTAATGGACAATTTTTGAACTCCAATATTTCTTGATCTAGACCACCTAGATGGCTGAAATTTCAGGATTGTGATCTAGGAATCATTCCCTTTCCATTGGTGTGCCTATCTTTGAATAAGACCAACTCTACAACAAGTTATGGGCAAAAATCCATGTCCAAACTTTAAATGCGAATATCTCGCTTAAAACGCATCTAAAAGGTATCAAAGTCGGCACCTAATGGACAATTTTTGAACTCCAATATTTCTTGATCTAGACCACCTAGATGGCTGAAATTTCAGGATTGTGATCTAGGAATCATTCCCTTTCCATTGGTGTGCCTATCTTTGAATAAGACCAACTCTACAACAAGTTATGGGCAAAAATCCATGTCCAAACTTTAAATGCGAATATCTCGCTTAAAACGCATCTAAAAGGTATCAAAGTCGGCACCTAATGGACAATTTTTGAACTCCAATATTTCTTGATCTAGACCACCTAGATGGCTGAAATTTCAGGATTGTGATCTAGGAATCATTCCCTTTCCATTGGTGTGCCTATCTTTGAATAAGACCAACTCTACAACAAGTTATGGGCAAAAATCCATGTCCAAACTTTAAATGCGAATATCTCGCTTAAAACGCATCTAAAAGGTATCAAAGTCGGCACCTAATGGACAATTTTTGAACTCCAATATTTCTTGATCTAGACCACCTAGATGGCTGAAATTTCAGGATTGTGATCTAGGAATCATTCCCTTTCCATTGGTGTGCCTATCTTTGAATAAGACCAACTCTACAACAAGTTATGGGCAAAAATCCATGTCCAAACTTTAAATGCGAATATCTCGCTTAAAACGCATCTAAAAGGTATCAAAGTCGGCACCTAATGGACAATTTTTGAACTCCAATATTTCTTGATCTAGACCACCTAGATGGCTGAAATTTCAGGATTGTGATCTAGGAATCATTCCCTTTCCATTGGTGTGCCTATCTTTGAATAAGACCAACTCTACAACAAGTTATGGGCAAAAATCCATGTCCAAACTTTAAATGCGAATATCTCGCTTAAAACGCATCTAAAAGGTATCAAAGTCGGCACCTAATGGACAATTTTTGAACTCCAATATTTCTTGATCTAGACCACCTAGATGGCTGAAATTTCAGGATTGTGATCTAGGAATCATTCCCTTTCCATTGGTGTGCCTATCTTTGAATAAGACCAACTCTACAACAAGTTATGGGCAAAAATCCATGTCCAAAGTTTAAATGCGAATATCTCGCTTAAAACGCATCTAAAAGGTATCAAAGTCGGCACCTAATGGACAATTTTTGAACTCCAATATTTCTTGATCTAGACCACCTAGATGGCTGAAATTTCAGGATTGTGATCTAGGAATCATTCCCTTTCCATTGGTGTGCCTATCTTTGAATAAGACCAACTCTACAACAAGTTATGGGCAAAAATCCATGTCCAAACTTTAAATGCGAATATCTCGCTTAAAACGCATCTAAAAGGTATCAAAGTCGGCACCTAATGGACAATTTTTGAACTCCAATATTTCTTGATCTAGACCACCTAGATGGCTGAAATTTCAGGATTGTGATCTAGGAATCATTCCCTTTCCATTGGTGTGCCTATCTTTGAATAAGACCAACTCTACAACAAGTTATGGGCAAAAATCCATGTCCAAACTTTAAATGCGAATATCTCGCTTAAAACGCATCTAAAAGGTATCAAAGTCGGCACCTAATGGACAATTTTTGAACTCCAATATTTCTTGATCTAGACCACCTAGATGGCTGAAATTTCAGGATTGTGATCTAGGAATCATTCCCTTTCCATTGGTGTGCCTATCTTTGAATAAGACCAACTCTACAACAAGTTATGGGCAAAAATCCATGTCCAAACTTTAAATGCGAATATCTCGCTTAAAACGCATCTAAAAGGTATCAAAGTCGGCACCTAATGGACAATTTTTGAACTCCAATATTTCTTGATCTAGACCACCTAGATGGCTGAAATTTCAGGATTGTGATCTAGGAATCATTCCCTTTCCATTGGTGTGCCTATCTTTGAATAAGACCAACTCTACAACAAGTTATGGGCAAAAATCCATGTCCAAACTTTAAATGCGAATATCTCGCTTAAAACGCATCTAAAAGGTATCAAAGTCGGCACCTAATGGACAATTTTTGAACTCCAATATTTCTTGATCTAGACCACCTAGATGGCTGAAATTTCAGGATTGTGATCTAGGAATCATTCCCTTTCCATTGGTGTGCCTATCTTTGAATAAGACCAACTCTACAACAAGTTATGGGCAAAAATCCATGTCCAAAGTTTAAATGCGAATATCTCGCTTAAAACGCATCTAAAAGGTATCAAAGTCGGCACCTAATGGACAATTTTTGAACTCCAATATTTCTTGATCTAGACCACCTAGATGGCTGAAATTTCAGGATTGTGATCTAGGAATCATTCCCCTTTCCATTGGTGTGCCTATCTTTGAATAAGACCAACTCTACAACAAGTTATGGGCAAAAATCCATGTCCAAACTTTAAATGCGAATATCTCGCTTAAAACGCATCTAAAAGGTATCAAAGTCGGCACCTAATGGACAATTTTTGAACTCCAATATTTCTTGATCTAGACCACCTAGATGGCTGAAATTTCAGGATTGTGATCTAGGAATCATTCCCTTTCCATTGGTGTGCCTATCTTTGAATAAGACCAACTCTACAACAAGTTATGGGCAAAAATCCATGTCCAAACTTTAAATGCGAATATCTCGCTTAAAACGCATCTAAAAGGTATCAAAGTCGGCACCTAATGGACAATTTTTGAACTCCAATATTTCTTGATCTAGACCACCTAGATGGCTGAAATTTCAGGATTGTGATCTAGGAATCATTCCCTTTCCATTGGTGTGCCTATCTTTGAATAAGACCAACTCTACAACAAGTTATGGGCAAAAATCCATGTCCAAACTTTAAATGCGAATATCTCGCTTAAAACGCATCTAAAAGGTATCAAAGTCGGCACCTAATGGACAATTTTTGAACTCCAATATTTCTTGATCTAGACCACCTAGATGGCTGAAATTTCAGGATTGTGATCTAGGAATCATTCCTTTCCATTGGTGTGCCTATCTTTGAATAAAACCAACTCTACAACAAGTTATGGGAAAAAATCCATGTCCAAACTTTAAATGCGAATATCTCGCTTAAAACGCATCTAAAAGGTATCAAAGTCGGCACCTAATGGACAATTTTTGAACTTCAATATTTCTTGATCTAGACCACCTAGATGGCTGAAATTTCAGGATTGTGATCTAGGAATCATTCCCTTTCCATTGGTGTGCCTATCTTTGAATAAGACCAACTCTACAACAAGTTATGGGCAAAAATCCATGTCCAAACTTTAAATGCGAATATCTCGCTTAAAACGCATCTAAAAGGTATCAAAGTCGGCACCTAATGGACAATTTTTGAACTCCAATATTTCTTGATGTAGACCACCTAGATGGCTGAAATTTCAGGATTGTGATCTAGGAATCATTCCCTTTCCATTGGTGTGCCTATCTTTGAATAAGACCAACTCTACAACAAGTTATGGGCAAAAATCCATGTCCAAACTTTAAATGCGAATATCTCGCTTAAAACGCATCTAAAAGGTATCAAAGTCGGCACCTAATGGACAATTATTGAGCTCCAATATTTCTTGATCTAGACCACCTAGATGGCTGAAATTTCAGGATTGTGATCTAGGAATCATTCCCTTTCCATTGGTGTGCCTATCTTTGAATAAGACCAACTCTACAACAAGTTATGGGCAAAAATCCATGTCCAAACTTTAAATGCGAATATCTCGCTTAAAACGCATCTAAAAGGTATCAAAGTCGGCACCTAATGGACAATTTTTGAACTCCAATATTTCTTGATCTAGACCACCTAGATGGCTGAAATTTCAGGATTGTGATCTAGGAATCATTCCCTTTCCATTGGTGTGCCTATCTTTGAATAAGACCAACTCTACAACAAGTTATGGGCAAAAATCCATGTCCAAACTTTAAATGCGAATATCTCGCTTAAAACGCATCTAAAAGGCATAAAAGTCGGCACCTAAAGGACAATTTTTGAACTCCAATATTTCTTGATCTAGACCACCTAGATGGCTGAAATTTCAGGATTGTGATCTAGGAATCATTCCCTTTCCATTGGTGTGCCTATCTTTGAATAAGACCAACTCTACAACAAGTTATGGGCAAAAATCCATGTCCAAACTTTAAATGCGAATATCTCGCTTAAAACGCATCTAAAAGGTATCAAAGTCGGCACCTAATGGACAATTTTTGAACTCCAATATTTCTTGATCTAGACCACCTAGATGGCTGAAATTTCAGGATTGTGATCTAGGAATCATTCCCTTTCCATTGGTGTGCCTATCTTTGAATAAGACCAACTCTACAACAAGTTATGGGCAAAAATCCATGTCCAAACTTTAAATGCGAATATCTCGCTTAAAACGCATCTAAAAGGTATCAAAGTCGGCACCTAATGGACAATTTTTGAACTCCAATATTTCTTGATCTAGACCACCTAGATGGCTGAAATTTCAGGATTGTGATCTAGGAATCATTCCCTTTCCATTGGTGTGCCTATCTTTGAATAAGACCAACTCTACAACAAGTTATGGGCAAAAATCCATGTCCAAACTTTAAATGCGAATATCTCGCTTAAAACGCATCTAAAAGGTATCAAAGTCGGCACCTAATGGACAATTTTTGAACTCCAATATTTCTTGATCTAGACCACCTAGATGGCTGAAATTTCAGGATTGTGATCTAGGAATCATTCCCTTTCCATTGGTGTGCCTATCTTTGAATAAGACCAACTCTACAACAAGTTATGGGCAAAAATCCATGTCCAAACTTTAAATGCGAATATCTCGCTTAAAACGCATCTAAAAGGTATCAAAGTAGGCACCTAATGGACAATTTTTGAACTCCAATATTTCTTGATCTAGACCACCTAGATGGCTGAAATTTCAGGATTGTGATCTAGGAATCATTCCCTTTCCATTGGTGTGCCTATCTTTGAATAAGACCAACTCTACAACAAGTTATGGGCAAAAATCCATGTCCAAACTTTAAATGCGAATATCTCGCTTAAAACGCATCTAAAAGGTATCAAAGTCGGCACCTAATGGACAATTTTTGAACTCCAATATTTCTTGATCTAGACCACCTAGATGGCTGAAATTTCAGGATTGTGATCTAGGAATCATTCCCTTTCCATTGGTGTGCCTATCTTTGAATAAGACCAACTCTACAACAAGTTATGGGCAAAAATCCATGTCCAAACTTTAAATGCGAATATCTCGCTTAAAACGCATCTAAAAGGTATCAAAGTCGGCACCTAATACACAGTTTTTGAACTCCAATAGTTCTTGATCTAGACCACCTAGATGGCTGAAATTTCAGGATTGTGATCTAGGAATCATTCCCTTTCCATTGGTGTGCCTATCTTTGAATAAGACCAACTCTACAACAAGTTATGGGCAAAAATCCATGTCCAAACTTTAAATGCGAATATCTCGCTTAAAACGCATCTAAAAGGTATCAAAGTCGGCACCTAATGGACAATTTTTGAACTCCAATATTTCTTGATCTAGACCACCTAGATGGCTGAAATTTCAGGATTGTGATCTAGGAATCATTCCCTTTCCATTGGTGTGCCTATCTTTGAATAAGACCAACTCTACAACAAGTTATGGGCAAAAATCCATGTCCAAACTTTAAATGCGAATATCTCGCTTAAAAACGCATCTAAAAGGTATCAAAGTCGGCACCTAATGGACAATTTTTGAACTCCAATATTTCTTGATCTAGACCACCTAGATGGCTGAAATTTCAGGATTGTGATCTAGGAATCATTCCCTTTCCATTGGTGTGCCTATCTTTGAATAAGACCAACTCTACAACAAGTTATGGGCAAAAATCCATGTCCAAACTTTAAATGCGAATATCTCGCTTAAAACGCATCTAAAAGGTATCAAAGTCGGCACCTAATGGACAATTTTTGAACTCCAATATTTCTTGATCTAGACCACCTAGATGGCTGAAATTTCAGGATTGTGATCTAGGAATCATTCCCTTTCCATTGGTGTGCCTATCTTTGAATAAGACCAACTCTACAACAAGTTATGGGCAAAAATCCATGTCCAAACTTTAAATGCGAATATCTCGCTTAAAACGCATCTAAAAGGTATCAAAGTCGGCACCTAATGGACAATTTTTGAACTCCAATATTTCTTGATCTAGACCACCTAGATGGCTGAAATTTCAGGATTGTGATCTAGGAATCATTCCCTTTCCATTGGTGTGCCTATCTTTGAATAAGACCAACTCTACAACAAGTTATGGGCAAAAATCCATGTCCAAACTTTAAATGCGAATATCTCGCTTAAAACGCATCTAAAAGGTATCAAAGTCGGCACCTAATGGACAATTTTTGAACTCCAATATTTCTTGATCTAGACCACCTAGATGGCTGAAATTTCAGGATTGTGATCTAGGAATCATTCCCTTTCCATTGGTGTACCTATCTTTGAATAAGACCAACTCTACAACAAGTTATGGGCAAAAATCCATGTCCAAACTTTAAATGCGAATATCTCGCTTACAACGCATCTAAAAGGTATCAAAGTCGGCACCTAATGGACAATTTTTGAACTCCAATATTTCTTGATCTAGACCACCTAGATAGCTGAAATTTCAGGATTGTGATCTAGGAATCATTCCCTTTCCATTGGTGTGCCTATCTTTGAATAAGACCAACTCTACAACAAGTTATGGGCAAAAATCCATGTCCAAACTTTAAATGCGAATATCTCGCTTAAAACGCATCTAAAAGGTATCAAAGTCGGCACCTAATGGACAATTTTTGAACTCCAATATTTCTTGATCTAGACCACCTAGATGGCTGAAATTTCAGGATTGTGATCTAAGAATCATTCCCTTTCCATTGGTGTGCCTATCTTTGAATAAGACCAACTCTACAACAAGTTATGGGCAAAAATCCATTTCCAAACTTTAAATGCGAATATCTCGCTTAAAACGCATCTAAAAGGTATCAAAGTCGGCACCTAATGGACAATTTTTGAACTCCAATATTTCTTGATCTAGACCACCTAGATGGCTGAAATTTCAGGATTGTGATCTAGGAATCATTCCCTTTCCATTGGTGTACCTATCTTTGAATAAGACCAACTCTACAACAAGTTATGGGCAAAAATCCATGTCCAAACTTTAAATGCGAATATCTCGCTTACAACGCATCTAAAAGGTATCAAAGTCGGCACCTAATGGACAATTTTTGAACTCCAATATTTCTTGATCTAGACCACCTATATAGCTGAAATTTCAGGATTGTGATCTAGGAATCATTCCCTTTCCATTGGTGTGCCTATCTTTGAATAAGACCAACTCTACAACAAGTTATGGGCAAAAATCCATGTCCAAACTTTAAATGCGAATATCTCGCTTAAAACGCATCTAAAAGGTATCAAAGTCGGCACCTAATGGACAATTTTTGAACTCCAATATTTCTTGATCTAGACCACCTAGATGGCTGAAATTTCAGGATTGTGATCTAGGAATCATTCCCTTTCCATTGGTGTGCCTATCTTTGAATAAGACCAACTCTACAACAAGTTATGGGCAAAAATCCATTTCCAAACTTTAAATGCGAATATCTCGCTTAAAACGCATCTAAAAGGTATCAAAGTCGGCACCTAATGGACAATTTTTGAACTCCAATATTTCTTGATCTAGACCACCTAGATGGCTGAAATTTCAGGATTGTGATCTAGGAATCATTCCCTTTCCATTGGTGTGCCTATCTTTGAATAAGACCAACTCTACAACAAGTTATGGGCAAAAATCCATGTCCAAACTTTAAATGCGAATATCTCGCTTAAAACGCATCTAAAAGGTATCAAAGTCGGCACCTAATGGACAATTTTTGAACTCCAATATTTCTTGATCTAGACCACCTAGATGGCTGAAATTTCAGGATTGTGATCTAGGAATCATTCCCTTTCCATTGGTGTGCCTATCTTTGAATAAGACCAACTCTACAACAAGTTATGGGCAAAAATCCATTTCCAAACTTTAAATGCGAATATCTCGCTTAAAACGCATCTAAAAGGTATCAAAGTCGGCACCTAATGGACAATTTTTGAACTCCAATATTTCTTGATCTAGACCACCTAGATGGCTGAAATTTCAGGATTGTGATCTAGGAATCATTCCCTTTCCATTGGTGTGCCTATCTTTGAATAAGACCAACTCTACAACAAGTTATGGGCAAAAATCCATGTCCAAACTTTAAATGCGAATATCTCGCTTAAAACGCATCTAAAAGGTATCAAAGTCGGCACCTAATGGACAATTTTTGAACTCCAATATTTCTTGATCTAGACCACCTAGATGGCTGAAATTTCAGGATTGTGATCTAGGAATCATTCCCTTTCCATTGGTGTGCCTATCTTTGAATAAGACCAACTCTACAACAAGTTATGGGCAAAAATCCATGTCCAAACTTTAAATGCGAATATCTCGCTTAAAACGCATCTAAAAGGTATCAAAGTCGGCACCTAATGGACAATTTTTGAACTCCAATATTTCTTGATCTAGACCACCTAGATGGCTGAAATTTCAGGATTGTGATCTAGGAATCATTCCCTTTCCATTGGTGTGCCTATCTTTGAATAAGACCAACTCTACAAAAAGTTATGGGCAAAAATCCATGTCCAAACTTTAAATGCGAATATCTCGCTTAAAACGCATCTAAAAGGTATCAAAGTCGGCACCTAATGGACAATTTTTGAACTCCAATATTTCTTGATCTAGACCACCTAGATGGCTGAAATTTCAGGATTGTGATCTAGGAATCATTCCCTTTCCATTGGTGTGCCTATCTTTGAATAAGACCAACTCTACAACAAGTTATGGGCAAAAATCCATGTCCAAACTTTAAATGCGAATATCTCGCTTAAAACGCATCTAAAAGGTATCAAAGTCGGCACCTAATGGACAATTTTTGAACTCCAATATTTCTTGATCTAGACCACCTAGATGGCTGAAATTTCAGGATTGTGATCTAGGAATCATTCCCTTTCCATTGGTGTGCCTATCTTTGAATAAGACCAACTCTACAACAAGTTATGGGCAAGAATCCATGTCTAAACTTTAAATGCGAATATCTCGCTTAAAACGCATCTAAAAGGTATCAAAGTCGGCACCTAATGGACAATTTTTGAACTCCAATATTTCTTGATCTAGACCACCTAGATGGCTGAAATTTCAGGATTGTGATCTAGGAATCATTCCCTTTCCATTGGTGTGCCTATCTTTGAATAAGACCAACTCTACAACAAGTTATGGGCAAAAATCCATGTCCAAACTTTAAATGCGAATATCTCGCTTAAAACGCATCTAAAAGGTATCAAAGTCGGCACCTAATGGACAATTTTTGAACTCCAATATTTCTTGATCTAGACCACCTAGATGGCTGAAATTTCAGGATTGTGATCTAGGAATCATTCCCTTTCCATTGGTGTGCCTATCTTTGAATAAGACCAACTCTACAACAAGTTATGGGCAAAAATCCATGTCCAAACTTTAAATGCGAATATCTCGCTTAAAACGCATCTAAAAGGTATCAAAGTCGGCACCTAATGGACAATTTTTGAACTCCAATATTTCTTGATCTAGACCACCTAGATGGCTGAAATTTCAGGATTGTGATCTAGGAATCATTCCCTTTCCATTGGTGTGCCTATCTTTGAATAAGACCAACTCTACAACAAGTTATGGGCAAAAATCCATGTCCAAACTTTAAATGCGAATATCTCGCTTAAAACGCATCTAAAAGGTATCAAAGTCGGCACCTAATGGACAATTTTTGAACTCCAATATTTCTTGATCTAGACCACCTAGATGGCTGAAATTTCAGGATTGTGATCTAGGAATCATTCCCTTTCCATTGGTGTGCCTATCTTTGAATAAGACCAACTCTACAACAAGTTATGGGCAAAAATCCATGTCCAAACTTTAAATGCGAATATCTCGCTTAAAACGCATCTAAAAGGTATCAAAGTCGGCACCTAATGGACAATTTTTGAACTCCAATATTTCTTGATCTAGACCACCTAGATGGCTGAAATTTCAGGATTGTGATCTAGGAATCATTTCCTTTCCATTGGTGTGCCTATCTTTGAATAAGACCAACTCTACAACAAGTTATGGGCAAAAATCCATGTCCAAACTTTAAATGCGAATATCTCGCTTAAAACGCATCTAAAAGGTATCAAAGTCGGCACCTAATGGACAATTTTTGAACTCCAATATTTCTTGATCTAGACCACCTAGATGGCTGAAATTTCAGGATTGTGATCTAGGAATCATTCCCTTTCCATTGGTGTGCCTATCTTTGAATAAGACCAACTCTACAACAAGTTATGGGCAAAAATCCATGTCCAAACTTTAAATGCGAATATCTCGCTTAAAACGCATCTAAAAGGTATCAAAGTCGGCACCTAGTGGACAATTTTTGAACTCCAATATTTCTTGATCTAGACCACCTAGATGGCTGAAATTTCAGGATTGTGATCTAGGAATCATTCCCTTTCCATTGGTGTGCCTATCTTTGAATAAGACCAACTCTACAACAAGTTATGGGCAAAAATCCATGTCCAAACTTTAAATGCGAATATCTCGCTTAAAACGCATCTAAAAGGTATCAAAGTCGGCACCTAGTGGACAATTTTTGAACTCCAATATTTCTTGATCTAGACCACCTAGATGGCTGAAATTTCAGGATTGTGATCTAGGAATCATTCCCTTTCCATTGGTGTGCCTATCTTTAAATAAGACCAACTCTACAACAAGTTATGGGCAAAAATCCATGTCCAAACTTTAAATGCGAATATCTCGCTTAAAACGCATCTAAAAGGTATCAAAGTCGGCACCTAATGGACAATTTTTGAACTCCAATATTTCTTGATCTAGACCACCTAGATGGCTGAAATTTCAGGATTGTGATCTAGGAATCATTCCCTTTCCATTGGTGTGCCTATCTTTGAATAAGACCAACTCTACAACAAGTTATGGGCAAAAATCCATGTCCAAACTTTAAATGCGAATATCTCGCTTAAAACGCATCTAAAAGGTATCAAAGTCGGCACCTAATGGACAATTTTTGAACTCCAATATTTCTTGATCTAGACCACCTAGATGGCTGAAATTTCAGGAATCATTCCCTTTCCATTGGTGTGCCTATCTTTGAATAAGACCAACTCTACAGCAAGTTATGGGCAAAAATCCATGTCCAAACTTTAAATGCGAATATCTCGCTTAAAACGCATCTAAAAGGTATCAAAGTCGGCACCTAATGGACAATTTTTGAACTCCAATATTTCTTGATCTAGACCACCTAGATGGCTGAAATTTCAGGATTGTGATCTAGGAATCATTCCCTTTCCATTGGTGTGCCTATCTTTGAATAAGACCAACTCTACAACAAGTTATGGGCAAAAATCCATGTCCAAACTTTAAATGCGAATATCTCGCTTAAAACGCATCCAAAAGGTATCAAAGTCGGCACCTAATGGACAATTTTTGAACTGCAATATTTCTTGATCTAGACCACCTAGATGGCTGAAATTTCAGGATTGTGATCTAGGAATCATTCCCTTTCCATTGGTGTGCCTATCTTTGAATAAGACCAACTCAACAACAAGTTATGGGCAAAAATCCATGTCCAAACTTTAAATGCGAATATCTCGCTTAAAACGCATCTAAAAGGTATCAAAGTCGGCACCTAATGGACAATTTTTGAACTCCAATATTTCTTGATCTAGACCACCTAGATGGCTGAAATTTCAGGATTGTGATCTAGGAATCATTCCCTTTCCACTGGTGTGCCTATCTTTGAATAAGACCAACTCTACAGCAAGTTATGGGCAAAAATCCATGTCCAAACTTTAAATGCGAATATCTCGCTTAAAACGCATCTAAAAGGTATCAAAGTCGGCACCTAATGGACAATTTTTGAACTCCAATATTTCTTGATCTAGACCACCTAGATTACTGAAATTTCAGGATTGTGATCTAGGAATCATTCCCTTTCCATTGGTGTGCCTATCTTTGAATGAGACCAACTCTACAACAAGTTATGGGCAAAAATCCATGTCCAAACTTTAAATGCGAATATCTCGCTTAAAACGCATCTAAAAGGTATCAAAGTCGGCACCTAATGGACAATTTTTGAACTCCAATATTTCTTGATCTAGACCACCTAGATGGCTGAAATTTCAGGATTGTGATATAGGAATCATTCCCTTTCCATTGGTGTGCCTATCTTTGAATAAGACCAACTCTACAACAAGTTATGGGCAAAAATCCATGTCCAAACTTTAAATGCGAATATCTCGCTTAAAACGCATCTAAAAGGTATCAAAGTCGGCACCTAATGGACAATTTTTGAACTCCAATATTTCTTGATCTAGACCACCTAGATGGCTGAAATTTCAGTATTGTGATCTAAGAATCATTCCCTTTCCATTGGTGTGCCTATCTTTGAATAAGACCAACTCTACAACAAGTTATGGGCAAAAATCCATGTCCAAACTTTAAATGCGAATATCTCGCTTAAAACGCATCTAAAAGGTATCAAAGTCGGCACCTAATGGACAATTTTTGAACTCCAATATTTCTTGATCTAGACCACCTAGATGGCTGAAATTTCAGGATTGTGATCTAGGAATCATTCCCTTTCCATTGGTGTGCCTATCTTTGAATAAGACCAACTCTACAACAAGTTATGGGCAAAAATCCATGTCCAAACTTTAAATGCGAATATCTCGCTTAAAACGCATCTAAAAGGTATCAAAGTCGGCACCTAATGGACAATTTTTGAGCTCCAATATTTCTTGATCTAGACCACCTAGATGGCTGAAATTTCAGGATTGTGATCTAGGAATCATTCCCTTTCCATTGGTGTGCCTATCTTTGAATAAGACCAACTCTACAACAAGTTATGGGCAAAAATCCATGTCCAAACTTTAAATGCGAATATCTCGCTTAAAACGCATCTAAAAGGTATCAAAGTCGGCACCTAATGGACAATTTTTGAACTCCAATATTTCTTGATCTAGACCACCTAGATGGCTGAAATTTCAGTATTGTGATCTATTAATCATTCCCTTTCCATTGGTGTGCCTATCTTTGAATAAGACCAACTCTACAACAAGTTATGGGCAAAAATCCATGTCCAAACTTTAAATGCGAATATCTCGCTTAAAACGCATCTAAAAGGCATAAAAGTCGGCACCTAATGGACAATTTTTGAACTCCAATATTTCTTGATCTAGACCACCTAGATGGCTGAAATTTCAGGATTGTGATCTAGGAATCATTCCCTTTCCATTGGTGTGCCTATCTTTGAATAAGACCAACTCTACAACAAGTTATGGGCAAAAATCGATGTCCAAACTTTAAATGCGAATATCTCGCTTAAAACGCATCTAAAAGGTATCAAAGTCGGCACCTAATGGACAATTTTTGAACTCCAATATTTCTTGATCTAGACCACCTAGATGGCTGAAATTTCAGGATTGTGATCTAGGAATCATTCCCTTTCCATTGGTGTGCCTATCTTTGAATAAGACCAACTCTACAACAAGTTATGGGCAAAAATCCATGTCCAAACTTTAAATGCGAATATCTCGCTTAAAACGCATCTAAAAGGTATCAAAGTCGGCACCTAATGGACAATTTTTGAACTCCAATATTTCTTGATCTAGACCACCTAGATGGCTGAAATTTCAGGATTGTGATCTAGGAATCATTCCCTTTCCATTGGTGTGCCTATCTTTGAATAAGACCAACTCTACAACAAGTTATGGGCAAAAATCCATGTCCAAACTTTAAATGCGAATATCTCGCTTAAAACGCATCTAAAAGGTATCAAAGTCGGCACCTAATGGACAATTTTTGAACTCCAATATTTCTTGATCTAGACCACCTAGATGACTGAAATTTCAGGATTGTGATCTAGGAATCATTCCCTTTCCATTGGTGTGCCTATCTTTGAATAAGACCAACTCTACAACAAGTTATGGGCAAAAATCCATGTCCAAACTTTAAATGCGAATATCTCGCTTAAAAAGCATCTAAAAGGTATCAAAGTCGGCACCTAATGGACAATTTTTGAACTCCAATATTTCTTGATCTAGACCACCTAGATGGCTGAAATTTCAGGATTGTGATCTAGGAATCATTCCCTTTCCATTGGTGTGCCTATCTTTGAATAAGACCAACTCTACAACAAGCTATGGGCAAAAATCCATGTCCAAACTTTAAATGCGAATATCTCGCTTAAAACGCATCTAAAAGGTATCAAAGTCGGCACCTAATGGACAATTTTTGAACTCCAATATTTCTTGATCTAGACCACCTAGATGGCTGAAATTTCAGGATTGTGATCTAGGAATCATTCCCTTTCCATTGGTGTGCCTATCTTTGAATAAGACCAACTCTACAACAAGTTATGGGCAAAAATCCATGTCCAAACTTTAAATGCGAATATCTCGCTTAAAACGCATCTAAAAGGTATCAAAGTCGGCACCTAATGGACAATTTTTGAACTCCAATATTTCTTGATCTAGACCACCTAGATGGCTGAAATTTCAGGATTGTGATCTAGGAATCATTCCCTTTCCATTGGTGTGCCTATCTTTGAATAAGACCAACTCTACAACAAGTTATGGGCAAAAATCCATGTCCAAACTTTAAATGCGAATATCTCGCTTAAAACGCATCTAAAAGGTATCAAAGTCGGCACCTAATGGACAATTTTTGAACTCCAATATTTCTTGATCTAGACCACCTAGATGGCTGAAATTTCAGGATTGTGATCTAGGAATCATTCCCTTTCCATTGGTGTGCCTATCTTTGAATAAGACCAACTCTACAACAAGTTATGGGCAAAAATCCATGTCCAAACTTTAAATGCGAATATCTCGCTTAAAACGCATCTAAAAGGTATCAAAGTCGGCACCTAATGGACAATTTTTGAACTCCAATATTTCTTGATCTAGACCACCTAGATGGCTGAAATTTCAGGATTGTGATCTAGGAATCATTCCCTTTCCATTGGTGTGCCTATCTTTGAATAAGACCAACTCTAAAACAAGTTATGGGCAAAAATCCATGTCCAAACTTTAAATGCGAATATCTCGCTTAAAACGCATCTAAAAGGTATCAAAGTCGGCACCTAATGGACAATTTTTGAACTCCAATATTTCTTGATCTAGACCACCTAGATGGCTGAAATTTCAGGATTGTGATCTAGGAATCATTCCCTTTCCATTGGTGTGCCTATCTTTGAATAAGACCAACTCTACAACAAGTTATGGGCAAAAATCCATGTCCAAACTTTAAATGCGAATATCTCGCTTAAAACGCATCTAAAAGGTATCAAAGTCGGCACCTAATGGACAATTTTTGAACTCCAATATTTCTTGATCTAGACCACCTAGATGGCTGAAATTTCAGGATTGTGATCTAGGAATCATTCCCTTTCCATTGGTGTGCCTATCTTTGAATAAGACCAACTCTACAACAAGTTATGGGCAAAAATCCATGTCCAAACTTTAAATGCGAATATCTCGCTTAAAACGCATCTAAAAGGTATCAAAGTCGGCACCTAATGGACAATTTTTGAACTCCAATATTTCTTGATCTAGACCACCTAGATGGCTGAAATTTCAGGATTGTGATCTAGGAATCATTCCCTTTCCATTGGTGTGCCTATCTTTGAATAAAACCAACTCTACAACAAGTTATGGGCAAAAATCCATGTCCAAACTTTAAATGCGAATATCTCGCTTAAAACGCATTCTAAAAGGTATCAAAGTCGGCACCTAATACACAGTTTTTGAACTCCAATAGTTCTTGATCTAGACCACCTAGATGGCTGAAATTTCAGGATTGTGATCTAGGAATCATTCCCTTTCCATTGGTGTGCCTATCTTTGAATAAGACCAACTCTACAACAAGTTATGGGCAAAAATCCATGTCCAAACTTTAAATGCGAATATCTCGCTTAAAACGCATCTAAAAGGTATCAAAGTCGGCACCTAATGGACAATTTTTGAACTCCAATATTTCTTGATCTAGACCACCTAGATGGCTGAAATTTCAGGATTGTGATCTAGGAATCATTCCCTTTCCATTGGTGTGCCTATCTTTGAATAAGACCAACTCTAAAACAAGTTATGGGCAAAAATCCATGTCCAAACTTTAAATGCGAATATCTCGCTTAAAACGCATCTAAAAGGTATCAAAGTCGGCACCTAATGGACAATTTTTGAACTCCAATATTTCTTGATCTAGACCACCTAGATGGCTGAAATTTCAGGATTGTGATCTAGGAATCATTCCCTTTCCATTGGTGTGCCTATCTTTGAATAAGACCAACTCTACAACAAGTTATGGGCAAAAATCCATGTCCAAACTTTAAATGCGAATATCTCGCTTAAAACGCATCTAAAAGGTATCAAAGTCGGCACCTAATGGACAATTTTTGAACTCCAATATTTCTTGATCTAGACCACCTAGATGGCTGAAATTTCAGGATTGTGATCTAGGAATCATTCCCTTTCCATTGGTGTGCCTATCTTTGAATAAGACCAACTCTACAACAAGTTATGGGCAAAAATCCATGTCCAAACTTTAAATGCGAATATCTCGCTTAAAACGCATCTAAAAGGTATCAAAGTCGGCACCTAATGGACAATTTTTGAACTCCAATATTTCTTGATCTAGACCACCTAGATGGCTGAAATTTCAGGATTGTGATCTAGGAATCATTCCCTTTCCATTGGTGTGCCTATCTTTGAATAAGACCAACTCTACAACAAGTTATGGGCAAAAATCCATGTCCAAACTTTAAATGCGAATATCTCGCTTAAAACGCATCTAAAAGGTATCAAAGTCGGCACCTAATGGACAATTTTTGAACTCCAATATTTCTTGATCTAGACCACCTAGATGGCTGAAATTTCAGGATTGTGATCTAGGAATCATTCCCTTTCCATTGGTGTGCCTATCTTTGAATAAGACCAACTCTACAACAAGTTATGGGCAAAAATCCATGTCCAAACTTTAAATGCGAATATCTCGCTTAAAACGCATCTAAAAGGTATCAAAGTCGGCACCTAATGGACAATTTTTGAACTCCAATATTTCTTGATCTAGACCACCTAGATGGCTGAAATTTCAGGATTGTGATCTAGGAATCATTCCCTTTCCATTGGTGTGCCTATCTTTGAATAAGACCAACTCTACAACAAGTTATGGGCAAAAATCCATGTCCAAACTTTAAATGCGAATATCTCGCTTAAAACGCATCTAAAAGGTATCAAAGTCGGCACCTAATGGACAATTTTTGAACTCCAATATTTCTTGATCTAGACCACCTAGATGGCTGAAATTTCAGGATTGTGATCTAGGAATCATTCCCTTTCCATTGGTGTGCCTATCTTTGAATAAGACCAACTCTACAACAAGTTATGGGCAAAAATCCATGTCCAAAGTTTAAATGCGAATATCTCGCTTAAAACGCATCTAAAAGGTATCAAAGTCGGCACCTAATGGACAATTTTTGAACTCCAATATTTCTTGATCTAGACCACCTAGATGGCTGAAATTTCAGGATTGTGATCTAGGAATCATTCCCTTTCCATTGGTGTGCCTATCTTTGAATAAGACCAACTCTACAACAAGTTATGGGCAAAAATTCATGTCCAAACTTTAAATGCGAATATCTCGCTTAAAACGCATCTAAAAGGTATCAAAGTCGGCACCTAATGGACAATTTTTGAACTCCAATATTTCTTGATCTAGACCACCTAGATGGCTGAAATTTCAGGATTGTGATCTAGGAATCATTCCCTTTCCATTGGTGTGCCTATCTTTGAATAAGACCAACTCTACAACAAGTTATGGGCAAAAATCCATGTCCAAACTTTAAATGCGAATATCTCGCTTAAAACGCATCTAAAAGGTATCAAAGTCGGCACCTAATGGACAATTTTTGAACTCCAATATTTCTTGATCTAGACCACCTAGATGGCTGAAATTTCAGGATTGTGATCTAGGAATCATTCCCTTTCCATTGGTGTGCCTATCTTTGAATAAGACCAACTCTACAACAAGTTATGGGCAAAAATCCATGTCCAAACTTTAAATGCGAATATCTCGCTTAAAACGCATCTAAAAGGTATCAAAGTCGGCACCTAATGGACAATTTTTGAACTCCAATATTTCTTGATCTAGACCACCTAGATGGCTGAAATTTCAGGATTGTGATCTAGGAATCATTCCTTTCCATTGGTGTGCCTATCTTTGAATAAAACCAACTCTACAACAAGTTATGGGAAAAAATCCATGTCCAAACTTTAAATGCGAATATCTCGCTTAAAACGCATCTAAAAGGTATCAAAGTCGGCACCTAATGGACAATTTTTGAACTTCAATATTTCTTGATCTAGACCACCTAGATGGCTGAAATTTCAGGATTGTGATCTAGGAATCATTCCCTTTCCATTGGTGTGCCTATCTTTGAATAAGACCAACTCTACAACAAGTTATGGGCAAAAATCCATGTCCAAACTTTAAATGCGAATATCTCGCTTAAAACGCATCTAAAAGGTATCAAAGTCGGCACCTAATGGACAATTTTTGAACTCCAATATTTCTTGATCTAGACCACCTAGATGGCTGAAATTTCAGGATTGTGATCTAGGAATCATTCCCTTTCCATTGGTGTGCCTATCTTTGAATAAGACCAACTCTACAACAAGTTATGGGCAAAAATCCATGTCCAAACTTTAAATGCGAATATCTCGCTTAAAACGCATCTAAAAGGTATCAAAGTCGGCACCTAATGGACAATTATTGAGCTCCAATATTTCTTGATCTAGACCACCTAGATGGCTGAAATTTCAGGATTGTGATCTAGGAATCATTCCCTTTCCATTGGTGTGCCTATCTTTGAATAAGACCAACTCTACAACAAGTTATGGGCAAAAATCCATGTCCAAACTTTAAATGCGAATATCTCGCTTAAAACGCATCTAAAAGGTATCAAAGTCGGCACCTAATGGACAATTTTTGAACTCCAATATTTCTTGATCTAGACCACCTAGATGGCTGAAATTTCAGGATTGTGATCTAGGAATCATTCCCTTTCCATTGGTGTGCCTATCTTTGAATAAGACCAACTCTACAACAAGTTATGGGCAAAAATCCATGTCCAAACTTTAAATGCGAATATCTCGCTTAAAACGCATCTAAAAGGCATAAAAGTCGGCACCTAAAGGACAATTTTTGAACTCCAATATTTCTTGATCTAGACCACCTAGATGGCTGAAATTTCAGGATTGTGATCTAGGAATCATTCCCTTTCCATTGGTGTGCCTATCTTTGAATAAGACCAACTCTACAACAAGTTATGGGCAAAAATCCATGTCCAAACTTTAAATGCGAATATCTCGCTTAAAACGCATCTAAAAGGTATCAAAGTCGGCACCTAATGGACAATTTTTGAACTCCAATATTTCTTGATCTAGACCACCTAGATGGCTGAAATTTCAGGATTGTGATCTAGGAATCATTCCCTTTCCATTGGTGTGCCTATCTTTGAATAAGACCAACTCTACAACAAGTTATGGGCAAAAATCCATGTCCAAACTTTAAATGCGAATATCTCGCTTAAAACGCATCTAAAAGGTATCAAAGTCGGCACCTAACGGACAATTTTTGAACTCCAATATTTCTTGATCTAGACCACCTAGATGGCTGAAATTTCAGGATTGTGATCTAGGAATCATTCCCTTTCCATTGGTGTGCCTATCTTTGAATAAGTCCAACTCTACAACAAGTTATGGGCAAAAATCCATGTCCAAACTTTAAATGCGAATATCTCGCTTAAAACGCATCTAAAAGGTATCAAAGTCGGCACCTAATGGACAATTTTTGAACTCCAATATTTCTTGATCTAGACCACCTAGATGGCTGAAATTTCAGGATTGTGATCTAGGAATCATTCCCTTTCCATTGGTGTGCCTATCTTTGAATAAGACCAACTCTACAACAAGTTATGGGCAAAAATCCATGTCCAAACTTTAAATGCGAATATCTCGCTTAAAACGCATCTAAAAGGTATCAAAGTCGGCACCTAATGGACAATTTTTGAACTCCAATATTTCTTGATCTAGACCACCTAGATGGCTGAAATTTCAGGATTGTGATCTAGGAATCATTCCCTTTCCATTGGTGTGCCTATCTTTGAATAAGACCAACTCTACAACAAGTTATGGGCAAAAATCCATGTCCAAACTTTAAATGCGAATATCTCGCTTAAAACGCATCTAAAAGGTATCAAAGTAGGCACCTAATGGACAATTTTTGAACTCCAATATTTCTTGATCTAGACCACCTAGATGGCTGAAATTTCAGGATTGTGATCTAGGAATCATTCCCTTTCCATTGGTGTGCCTATCTTTGAATAAGACCAACTCTACAACAAGTTATGGGCAAAAATCCATGTCCAAACTTTAAATGCGAATATCTCGCTTAAAACGCATCTAAAAGGTATCAAAGTCGGCACCTAATGGACAATTTTTGAACTCCAATATTTCTTGATCTAGACCACCTAGATGGCTGAAATTTCAGGATTGTGATCTAGGAATCATTCCCTTTCCATTGGTGTGCCTATCTTTGAATAAGACCAACTCTACAACAAGTTATGGGCAAAAATCCATGTCCAAACTTTAAATGCGAATATCTCGCTTAAAACGCATCTAAAAGGTATCAAAGTCGGCACCTAATACACAGTTTTTGAACTCCAATAGTTCTTGATCTAGACCACCTAGATGGCTGAAATTTCAGGATTGTGATCTAGGAATCATTCCCTTTCCATTGGTGTGCCTATCTTTGAATAAGACCAACTCTACAACAAGTTATGGGCAAAAATCCATGTCCAAACTTTAAATGCGAATATCTCGCTTAAAACGCATCTAAAAGGTATCAAAGTCGGCACCTAATGGACAATTTTTGAACTCCAATATTTCTTGATCTAGACCACCTAGATGGCTGAAATTTCAGGATTGTGATCTAGGAATCATTCCCTTTCCATTGGTGTGCCTATCTTTGAATAAGACCAACTCTACAACAAGTTATGGGCAAAAATCCATGTCCAAACTTTAAATGCGAATATCTCGCTTAAAACGCATCTAAAAGGTATCAAAGTCGGCACCTAATGGACAATTTTTGAACTCCAATATTTCTTGATCTAGACCACCTAGATGGCTGAAATTTCAGGATTGTGATCTAGGAATCATTCCCTTTCCATTGGTGTGCCTATCTTTGAATAAGACCAACTCTACAACAAGTTATGGGCAAAAATCCATGTCCAAACTTTAAATGCGAATATCTCGCTTAAAACGCATCTAAAAGGTATCAAAGTCGGCACCTAATGGACAATTTTTGAACTCCAATATTTCTTGATCTAGACCACCTAGATGGCTGAAATTTCAGGATTGTGATCTAGGAATCATTCCCTTTCCATTGGTGTGCCTATCTTTGAATAAGACCAACTCTACAACAAGTTATGGGCAAAAATCCATGTCCAAACTTTAAATGCGAATATCTCGCTTAAAACGCATCTAAAAGGTATCAAAGTCGGCACCTAATGGACAATTTTTGAACTCCAATATTTCTTGATCTAGACCACCTAGATGGCTGAAATTTCAGGATTGTGATCTAGGAATCATTCCCTTTCCATTGGTGTGCCTATCTTTGAATAAGACCAACTCTACAACAAGTTATGGGCAAAAATCCATGTCCAAACTTTAAATGCGAATATCTCGCTTAAAACGCATCTAAAAGGTATCAAAGTCGGCACCTAATACACAGTTTTTGAACTCCAATAGTTCTTGATCTAGACCACCTAGATGGCTGAAATTTCAGGATTGTGATCTTGGAATCATTCCCTTTCCATTGGTGTGCCTATCTTTGAATAAGACCAACTCTACAACAAGTTATGGGCAAAAATCCATGTCCAAACTTTAAATGCGAATATCTCGCTTAAAACGCATCTAAAAGGTATCAAAGTCGGCACCTAATGGACAATTTTTGAACTCCAATATTTCTTGATCTAGACCACCTAGATGGCTGAAATTTCAGGATTGTGATCTAGGAATCATTCCCTTTCCATTGGTGTGCCTATCTTTGAATAAGACCAACTCTACAACAAGTTATGGGCAAAAATCCATGTCCAAACTTTAAATGCGAATATCTCGCTTAAAACGCATCTAAAAGGTATCAAAGTCGGCACCTAATGGACAATTTTTGAACTCCAATATTTCTTGATCTAGACCACCTAGATGGCTGAAATTTCAGGATTGTGATCTAGGAATCATTCCCTTTCCATTGGTGTGCCTATCTTTGAATAAGACCAACTCTACAACAAGTTATGGGCAAAAATCCATGTCCAAACTTTAAATGCGAATATCTCGCTTAAAACGCATCTAAAAGGTATCAAAGTCGGCACCTAATGGACAATTTTTGAACTCCAATATTTCTTGATCTAGACCACCTAGATGGCTGAAATTTCAGGATTGTGATCTAGGAATCATTCCCTTTCCATTGGTGTGCCTATCTTTGAATAAGACCAACTCTACAACAAGTTATGGGCAAAAATCCATGTCCAAACTTTAAATGCGAATATCTCGCTTAAAACGCATCTAAAAGGTATCAAAGTCGGCACCTAATGGACAATTTTTGAACTCCAATATTTCTTGATCTAGACCACCTAGATGGCTGAAATTTCAGGATTGTGATCTAGGAATCATTCCCTTTCCATTGGTGTGCCTATCTTTGAATAAGACCAACTCTACAACAAGTTATGGGCAAAAATCCATGTCCAAACTTTAAATGCGAATATCTCGCTTAAAACGCATCTAAAAGGTATCAAAGTCGGCACCTAATGGACAATTTTTGAACTCCAATATTTCTTGATCTAGACCACCTAGATGGCTGAATTTTCAGGATTGTGATCTAGGAATCATTCCCTTTCCATTGGTGTGCCTATCTTTGAATAAGACCAACTCTACAACAAGTTATGGGCAAAAATCCATGTCCAAACTTTAAATGCGAATATCTCGCTTAAAACGCATCTAAAAGGTATCAAAGTCGGCACCTAATGGACAATTTTTGAACTCCAATATTTCTTGATCTAGACCACCTAGATGGCTGAAATTTCAGGATTGTGATCTAGGAATCATTCCCTTTCCATTGGTGTGCCTATCTTTGAATAAGACCAACTCTACAACAAGTTATGGGCAAAAATCCATGTCCAAACTTTAAATGCGAATATCTCGCTTAAAACGCATCTAAAAGGTATCAAAGTCGGCACCTAATGGACAATGTTTGAACTCTAATATTTCTTGATCTAGACCACCTAGATGGCTGAAATTTCAGGATTGTGATCTAGGAATCATTCCCTTTCCATTGGTGTGCCTATCTTTGAATAAGACCAACTCTTCAACAAGTTATGGGCAAAAATCCATGTCCAAACTTTAAATGCGAATATCTCGCTTAAAACGCATCTAAAAGGTATCAAATTCGGCACCTAATGGACAATTTTTGAACTCCAATATTTCTTGATCTAGACCACCTAGATAGCTGAAATTTCAGGATTGTGATCTAGGAATCATTCCCTTTCCATTGGTGTGCCTATCTTTGAATAAGACCAACTCTACAACAAGTTATGGGCAAAAATCCATGTCCAAACTTTAAATGCGAATATCTCGCTTAAAACGCATCTAAAAGGTATCAAAGTCGGCAACTTATGGACAATTTTTGAACTCCAATATTTCTTGATCTAGACCACCTAGATGGCTGAAATTTCAGGATTGTGATCTAGGAATCATTCCCTTTCCATTGGTGTGCCTATCTTTGAATAAGACCAACTCTACAACAAGTTATGGGCAAAAATCCATGTCCAAACTTTAAATGCGAATATCTCGCTTAAAACGCATCTAAAAGGTATCAAAGTCGGCACCTAATGGACAATTTTTGAACTCCAATATTTCTTGATCTAGACCACCTAGATGGCTGAAATTTCAGGATTGTGATCTAGGAATCATTCCCTTTCCATTGGTGTGCCTATCTTTGAATAAGACCAACTCTACAACAAGTTATGGGCAAAAATCCATGTCCAAACTTTAAATGCGAATATCTCGCTTAAAACGCATCTAAAAGGTATCAAAGTCGGCACCTAATGGACAATTTTTGAACTCCAATATTTCTTGATCTAGACCACCTAGATGGCTGAAATTTCAGGATTGTGATCTAGGAATCATTCTCTTTCCATTGGTGTGCCTATCTTTGAATAAGACCAACTCTACAACAAGTTATGGGCAAAAATCCATGTCCAAACTTTAAATGCGAATATCTCGCTTAAAACGCATCTAAAAGGTATCAAAGTCGGCACCTAATGGACAATTTTTGAACTCCAATATTTCTTGATCTAGACCACCTAGATGGCTGAAATTTCAGGATTGTGATCTAGGAATCATTCCCTTTCCATTGGTGTGCCTATCTTTGAATAAGACCAACTCTACAACAAGTTATGAGCAAAAATCCATGTCCAAACTTTAAATGCGAATATCTCGCTTAAAACGCATCTAAAAGGTATCAAAGTCGGCACCTAATAGACAATTTTTGAACTCCAATATTTCTTGATCTAGACCACCTAGATGGTTGAAATTTCAGGATTGTGATCTAGGAATCATTCCCTTTCCATTGGTGTGCCTATCTTTGAATAAGACCAACTCTACAACAAGTTATGGGCAAAAATCCATGTCCAAACTTTAAATGCGAATATCTCGCTTAAAACGCATCTAAAAGGTATCAAAGTCGGCACCTAATGGACAATTTTTGAACTCCAATATTTCTTGATCTAGACCACCTAGATGGCTGAAATTTTAGGATTGTGATCTAGGAATCATTCCCTTTCCATTGGTGTGCCTATCTTTGAATAAGACCAACTCTACAACAAGTTATGGGCAAAAATCCATGTCCAAACTTTAAATGCGAATATCTCGCTTAAAACGCATCTAAAAGGTATCAAAGTCGGCACCTAATGGACAATTTTTGAACTCCAATATTTCTTGATCTAGACCACCTAGATGGCTGAAATTTCAGGATTGTGATCTAGGAATCATTCCCTTTCCATTGGTGTGCCTATCTTTGAATAAGACCAACTCTACAACAAGTTATGGGCAAAAATCCATGTCAAAACTTTAAATGCGAATATCTCGCTTAAAACGCATCTAAAAGGTATCAAAGTCGGCACCTAATGGACAATTTTTGAACTCCAATATTTCTTGATCTAGACCACCTAGATGGCTGAAATTTCAGGATTGTGATCTAGGAATCATTCCCTTTCCATTGGTGTGCCTATCTTTGAATAAGACCAACTCTACAACAAGTAATGGGCAAAAATCCATGTCCAAACTTTAAATGCGAATATCTCGCTTAAAACGCATCTAAAAGGTATCAAAGTCGGCACCTAATGGACAATTTTTGAACTCCAATATTTCTTGATCTAGACCACCTAGATGGCTGAAATTTCAGGATTGTGATCTAGGAATCATTCCCTTTCCATTGGTGTACCTATTTTTGAATAAGACCAACTCTACAACAAGTTATGGGCAAAAATCCATGTCCAAACTTTAAATGCGAATATCTCGCTTAAAACGCATCTAAAAGGTATCAAAGTCGGCACCTAATGGACAATTTTTGAACTCCAATATTTCTTGATCTAGACCACCTAGATGGCTGAAATTTCAGGATTGGGATCTAGGAATCATTCCCTTTCCATTGGTGTGCCTATCTTTGAATAAGACCAACTCTACAACAAGTTATGGGCAAAAATCCATGTCCAAACTTTAAATGCGAATATCTCGCTTAAAACGCATCTAAAAGGTATCAAAGTCGGCACCTAATGGACAATTTTTGAACTCCAATATTTCTTGATCTAGACCACCTAGATGGCTGAAATTTCAGGATGGTGATCTAGGAATCATTCCCTTTCCATTGGTGTGCCTATCTTTGAATAAGACCAACTCTACAACAAGTTATGGGCAAAAATCCATGTCCAAACTTTAAATGCGAATATCTCGCTTAAAACGCATCTAAAAGGTATCAAAGTCGGCACCTAATAGACAATTTTTTGAACTCCAATATTTCTTGATCTAGACCACCTAGATGGCTGAAATTTCAGGATTGTGATCTAGGAATCATTCCCTTTCCATTGGTGTGCCTATCTTTAAATAAGACCAACTCTACAACAAGTTATGGGCAAAAATCCATGTCCAAACTTTAAATGCGAATATCTCGCTTCAAACGCATCTAAAAGGTATCAAAATCGGCACCTAATGGACAATTTTTGAACTCGAATATTTCTTGATCTAGACCACCTAGATGGCTGAAATTTCAGGATTGTGATCTAGGAATCATTCCCTTTCCATTGGTGTGCCTATCTTTGAATAAGACCAACTCTACAACAAGTTATGGGCAAAAATCCATGTCCAAACTTAATATCTCGCTTAAAACGCATCTAAAAGGTATCAAAGTCGGCACCTAATGGACAATTTTTGAACTCCAATATTTCTTGATCTAGACCACCTAGATGGCTGAAATTTCAGGATTGTGATCTAGGAATCATTCCCTTTCCATTGGTGTGCCTATCTTTGAATAAGACCAACTCTACAACAAGTTATGGGCAAAAATCCATGTCCAAAACTTTTAATGCGAATATCTCACTTAAAACGCATCTAAAAGGTATCAAAGTCGGCACCTAATGGACAATTTTTGAACTCCAATATTTCTTGATCTAGACAACCTAAATGGCTGAAATTTCAGGATTGTGATCTAGGAATCATTCCCTTTCCATTGGTGTGCCTATCTTTGAATAAGACCAACTCTACAACAAGTTATGGGCAAAAATCCATGTCCAAACTTTAAATGCGAATATCTCGCTTAAAACGCATCTAAAAGGTATCAAAGTCGGCACCTAATGGACAATTTTTGAACTCCAATATTTCTTGATCTAGACCACCTAGATGGCTGAAATTTCAGGATTGTGATCTAGGAATCATTCCCTTTCCATTGGTGTGCCTATCTTTGAATAAGACCAACTCTACAACAAGTTATGGGCAAAAATCCATGTCCAAACTTTAAATGCGAATATCTCGCTTAAAACGCATCTAAAAGGTATCAAAGTCGGCACCTAATGGACAATTTTTGAACTCCAATATTTCTTGATCTAGACCACCTAGATGGCTGAAATTTCAGGATTGTGATCTAGGAATCATTCCCTTTCCATTGGTGTGCCTATCTTTGAATAAGACCAACTCTACAACAAGTTATGGGCAAAAATCCATGTACAAACTTTAAATGCGAATATCTCGCTTAAAACGCATCTAAAAGGTATCAAAGTCGGCACCTAATGGACAATTTTTGAACTCCAATATTTCTTGATCTAGACCACCTAGATGGCTGAAATTTCAGGATTGTGATCTAGGAATCATTCCCTTTCCATTGGTGTGCCTATCTTTGAATAAGACCAACTCTACAACAAGTTATGGGCAAAAATCCATGTCCAAACTTTAAATGCGAATATCTCGCTTAAAACGCATCTAAAAGGTATCAAAGTCGGCACCTAATGGACAATTTTTGAACTCCAATATTTCTTGATCTAGACCACCTAGATGGCTGAAATTTCAGGATTGTGATCTAGGAATCATTCCCTTTCCATTGGTGTGCCTATCTTTGAATAAGACCAACTCTACAACAAGTTATGGGCAAAAATCCATGTCCAAACTTTAAATGCGAATATCTCACTTAAAACGCATCTAAAAGGTATCAAAGTCGGCACCTAATGGACAATTTTTGAACTCCAATATTTCTTGATCTAGACCACCTAGATGGCTGAAATTTCAGGATTGTGATCTAGGAATCATTCCCTTTCCATTGGTGTGCCTATCTTTGAATAAGACCAACTCTACAACAAGTTATGGGCAAAAATCCATGTCCAAACTTTAAATGCGAATATCTCGCTTAAAACGCATCTAAAAGGTATCAAAGTCGGCACCTAATGGACAATTTTTGAACTCCAATATTTCTTGATCTAGACCACCTAGATGGCTGAAATTTCAGGATTGTGATCTAGGAATCATTCCCTTTCCATTGGTGTGCCTATCTTTGAATAAGACCAACTCTACAACAAGTTATGGGCAAAAATCCATGTCCAAACTTTTAATGCGAATATCTCACTTAAAACGCATCTAAAAGGTATCAAAGTCGGCACCTAATGGACAATTTTTGAACTCTAATATTTCTTGATCTAGACAACCTAAATGGCTGAAATTTCAGGATTGTGATCTAGGAATCATTCCCTTTCCATTGGTGTGCCTATCTTTGAATAAGACCAACTCTACAACAAGTTATGGGCAAAAATCCATGTCCAAACTTTAAATGCGAATATCTCGCTTAAAACGCATCTAAAAGGTATCAAAGTCGGCACCTAATGGACAATTTTTGAACTCCAATATTTCTTGATCTAGACCACCTAGATGGCTGAAATTTCAGGATTGTGATCTAGGAATCATTCCCTTTCCATTGGTGTGCCTATCTTTGAATAAGACCAACTCTACAACAAGTTATGGGCAAAAATCCATGTCCAAACTTTAAATGCGAATATCTCGCTTAAAACGCATCTAAAAGGTATCAAAGTCGGCACCTAATGGACAATTTTTGAACTCCAATATTTCTTGATCTAGACCACCTAGATGGCTGAAATTTCAGGATTGTGATCTAGGAATCATTCCCTTTCCATTGGTGTGCCTATCTTTGAATAAGACCAACTCTACAACAAGTTATGGGCAAAAATCCATGTACAAACTTTAAATGCGAATATCTCGCTTAAAACGCATCTAAAAGGTATCAAAGTCGGCACCTAATGGACAATTTTTGAACTCCAATATTTCTTGATCTAGACCACCTAGATGGCTGAAATTTCAGGATTGTGATCTAGGAATCATTCCCTTTCCATTGGTGTGCCTATCTTTGAATAAGACCAACTCTACAACAAGTTATGGGCAAAAATCCATGTCCAAACTTTAAATGCGAATATCTCGCTTAAAACGCATCTAAAAGGTATCAAAGTCGGCACCTAATGGACAATTTTTGAACTCCAATATTTCTTGATCTAGACCACCTAGATGGCTGAAATTTCAGGATTGTGATCTAGGAATCATTCCCTTTCCATTGGTGTGCCTATCTTTGAATAAGACCAACTCTACAACAAGTTATGGGCAAAAATCCATGTCCAAACTTTAAATGCGAATATCTTGCTTAAAACGCATCTAAAAGGTATCAAAGTCGGCACCTAATGGACAATTTTTGAACTCCAATATTTCTTGATCTAGACCACCTAGATGGCTGAAATTTCAGGATTGTGATCTAGGAATCATTCCCTTTCCATTGGTGTGCCTATCTTTGAATAAGACCAACTCTACAACAAGTTATGGGCAAAAATCCATGTCCAAACTTTAAATGCGAATATCTCGCTTAAAACGCATCTAAAAGGTATCAAAGTCGGCACCTAATGGACAATTTTTGAACTCCAATATTTCTTGATCTAGACCACCTAGATAGCTGAAATTTCAGGATTGTGATCTAGGAATCATTCCCTTTCCATTGGTGTGCCTATCTTTGAATAAGACCAACTCTACAGCAAGTTATGGGCAAAAATCCATGTCCAAACTTTAAATGCGAATATCTCGCTTAAAACGCATCTAAAAGGTATCAAAGTCGGCACCTAATGGACAATTTTTGAACTCCAATATTTCTTGATCTAGACCACCTAGATGGCTGAAATTTCAGGATTGTGATCTAGAAATCATTCCCTTTCCATTGGTGTGCCTATCTTTGAATAAGACCAACTCTACAACAAGTTATGGGCAAAAATCCATGTCCAAACTTTAAATGCGAATATCTCGCTTAAAACGCATCTAAAAGGTATCAAAGTCGGCACCTAATGGACAATTTTTGAACTCCAATATTTCTTGATCTAGACCACCTAGATGGCTGAAATTTCAGGATTGTGATCTAGGAATCATTCCCTTTCCATTGGTGTGCCTATCTTTGAATAAGACCAACTCTACAACAAGTTATGGGCAAAAATCCATGTCCAAACTTTAAATGCGAATATCTCGCTTAAAACGCATCTAAAAGGTATCAAAGTCGGCACCTAATGGACAATTTTTGAACTCCAATATTTCTTGATCTAGACCACCTAGATGGCTGAAATTTCAGGATTGTGATCTAGGAATCATTCGCTTTCCATTGGTGTGCCTATCTTTGAATAAGACCAACTCTACAACAAGTTATGGGCAAAAATCCATGTCCAAACTTTAAATGCGAATATCTCGCTTAAAACGCATCTAAAAGGTATCAAAGTCGGCACCTAATGGACAATTTTTGAACTCCAATATTTCTTGATCTAGACCACCTAAATGGCTGAAATTTCAGGATTGTGATCTAGGAATCATTCCCTTTCCATTGGTGTGCCTATCTTTGAATAAGACCAACTCTACAACAAGTTATGGGCAAAAATCCATGTCCAAACTTTAAATGCGAATATCTCGCTTAAAACGCATCTAAAAGGTATCAAAGTCGGCACCTAATGGACAATTTTTGAACTCCAATATTTCTTGATCTAGACCACCTAGATGGCTGAAATTTCAGGATTGTGATCTAGGAATCATTCCCTTTCCATTGGTGTGCCTATCTTTGAATAAGACCAACTCTACAACAAGTTATGGGCAAAAATCCATGTCCAAACTTTAAATGCGAATATCTCGCTTAAAACGCATCTAAAAGGTATCAAAGTCGGCACCTAATGGACAATTTTTGAACTCCAATATTTCTTGATCTAGACCACCTAGATGGCTGAAATTTCAGGATTGTGATCTAGGAATCATTCCCTTTCCATTGGTGTGCCTATCTTTGAATAAGACCAACTCTACAACAAGTTATGGGCAAAAATCCATGTCCAAACTTTAAATGCGAATATCTCGCTTAAAAACGCATCTAAAAGGTATCAAAGTCGGCACCAAATGGACAATTTTTGAACTCCAATATTTCTTGATCTAGACCACCTAGATGGCTGAAATTTCAGGATTGTGATCTAGGAATCATTCCCTT